>NW_024045131.1:1004573-1122807 GCF_012273895.1 Zerene cesonia | reverse complement strand
CTTGAAACGTATCTAGCGCGCTTTGTTCTGCGTTTGCGTTTATTTTTGTCTTTTTTACCCATTATTAAAAGAAATCTACAAAATTTACTACTTATTTATTGGTCTGGAAGAAGGGCGTGAGAAGAAAGTAAATAATTTTGAACAAATCAAACTGTATCCCACTTCTGATGTTAGAAATTAAACGCAAATATCCATATCATTAATATATATATAATCAATTAATCTGACGGTAGACGACAAAAGGCACGGTGATTCTTAAACGCAAACGCACGCCTAGAAGTCTCGAGCAAAAGTGACACGCGTGCGCCACCGCTTGGCTCGGTGGCTTCACTCGGTGTTGCCAACACTAGTTATAGAGATATGAAAAAATGATGACCGATTTGCAATCTTCCCGATATATGCACAAAACTATCAGAATCGGTAGCCATTTCGCCGTATGGGTAGGTGGGGTGCCCATCAGCGTTTCGGCCGCGAATTGCGCACCAAGTGCAGGACTAGCATATTATAGTCTATTCATTTTTTTATTGGGTGGCAAATGGCAATTATATAAGACTACAGATGTGTCATACTTAAACTGTCACGTTAGATCAGTTCTGTCAAACTGACATTTGGGTAAGATTAAACGTCAAACGTCAATAACACTTCAGTTACTTATTTTAAATTTTAATAGATATAAATTATAGTAATTTATTGAAATAAAACGCCACAACATCAAGCATTATATATTTAAACGGTGAGTATATCCGGCGCGGCGCCCGCCAGCAGGTCCGCCGCGGAGGCTGCGGCGGCGCACCACACGCCGAGGCGGCGCGCCAGGGCTCCGCACCCGCCGCGGCCCAGCGCGCGGGCGCGCACCCACGACACCATTACCGTTTCGTTTACCTGTACATATACATATATTTTCTATGGCAATATATACATACACATCGGCCGAAAATTGACGAAATAAAAGAAAAAATAAGTTTTTTGTCTAACTAGACAGACAGTACCCTTATATTTTATTTATTCAAAACATTGCGGTTTTCAATCACCTTTTTTAATTTCAAAATCATGTTATTCTACAATGACGTAAGTGCTACGTGACGTCATTCATACGTTAAAAAAATCACGGAAAAACTTACGATAAGTACTGACATATCTGTTAATTATACTTGCCCCCAGGCTATCTACCATGTTGGTTTGTCATATAAAAAAGAAAAATTAAAACAATACCTGATCAATATGTCCCCTTATGAGTTTTTCAGCTAGCGCCTTCATGACAAGCAATTCCACTTCATCATGAGGCACCCTCGCCTCGCGTGCTATCTCCGCGAAGGTCAACTTGCGTTGTGACGATGTACGGTTGAACGCCATCTGTTATAACACAGACAATGGTCATTTGAAAGGAAAACGATCATTTCGTTTATTTATTTTATAAAGGAAATAATTTTTTCATGCTTTTAGCAATTAAAATGTCCTTCTTTTTATGAATAACTAGCTGTTCGCCCCAGCTTCGCGCGTGGTACATTTCCGGGGAAAAACATAGCACACGGGAATTATGTAGCTTGCTCTAGCTCTTTCGGTGAACGAAATTTCAAAATCGGACCAGTAGTTTCGGAGCCTTAAGGGTACAAACAAACAAAAAACTTTTCCTCATTATTACATCAGTATAGATATCCGAAAACTTATCCATGTTAGATAATTTTATTACCTCTTTTTTATGGTAAACATGTCTTTGTGGGTACTGCATGTTTATATATACTAATAATATTATAAATGCGAAAGTAGCTTTCATATGTTCTTCACGCCTGGGCCACTGAAGCAATCTAGATGCAAATTGGTTTGTGTTTTGTTCGGTGCATCGGGAGCACCACACATACATACATACACATTAAAAGGGCATACCTCCATTAGACACAAAATGGCTATCTTCTGCCTCAACTGACGATCAGCGCGATGCAGCTCTTGGTGAGGGGACTGAGCTCTGAAAACACAATTCGCTTATAATTACCTACTGCATAATACATCTGGACTAATATTATAAAGCTGAAGAGTTTGTTTGTTTGTTTCAACGCACTAATCTCGGGAATTACTGGTCCGATTTGAAAAATTATTTTAGTGTTAGGATAGCCCATTTATTTAGGAGGCTATATATGTACGGGTATCGAACCAAGGCTCCATCCGATCCACGCTCACCCGTTAGCCAATTTACCAGGGGGCCGGTTAAATAAGTAATTAATGATAATTTAAAGAAAAGCTTCGGTAGCTTAAGCGCTGTTTTTGTACTAACTAGCTGCGCCACGCGGTTTCACCCGCGTAAGTCTGTATCCCGTAGGAATATCGGGATAAAAAGTTGCCTATATGTTATTCCAGTTGTCCAGCTGTCTACGTACCGAATTTTATTGCAATAGGTTCAGTAGTTTTTGCGTGAAAGAGTTACAAACATGCACATATCCTTACAAACTTTCGCATTTATAATATTAGTAGGATTAGTAGGAAGTAGGACTAGTAGGATAGTAGGATAGTAGGATAGTAGTAAGTAGGAATTAGGATAGTAATAGATAACATATTTTTTATTTTGTATTGGTGCAAACAAAAAGTCTATCTATCTATCTATCTACCTATCTTGGTTAGGATTAGTAGAAAGGAAGTAGGATGAATTATTGTGTAACAACATATTGGACAAATAAAATAATTTCATTGCATTTCAGTGACGATTACCTAATCTTCTCAAAGGCGGCTACATCACCAGCGGCCACCGCCTTCACCAGCTCGCACGCCCACGCGTCCGGCGTGCCCTCGAGCGACTCCAGGATCGGATGCGCCAACTGGTGCGGAAAGGTCAAATTATTATTATTTAATCAGCTATTCCCTCTTACTCTTATCATTCAGGGATACGAAAAACATATGTGTGTTATTAAATAGTTTGTTAGTTTGTAATTTTTTTAGTATTAGTTTGTATATAATTATATTAAGTCAATATCGTATTGCGATCCTCCTGTAATGATATTTGATGTTTAATAATAAAAAAAAAAAATAAAAAAAAAATATGTTGGCCGATTCTCAGACCTTCCGGTCTTCCGGTGAATTGATCCGATCATTTCAGAGGAGTATTATAATGAACATTGTGATATGAGTTTTTTATACAGAGATTAGCTTCGTTCGCCCCGGATTCACCCGTGGTACATATACAGCCTATGTCACTCGTGTAATTGCAGCTTTCTTTTTGTGAAAGAATTTTTGAAATCGGTCCAGCCGTTCGCTCTTGATAGCGTGACCTAGGTTAATAGTGTTCAATTTTTATATACATATAGGTTATTGTTATTTACCGACCGCGCTGTTTTTAAAACTTGATGAAGAATATTGATTTAATAGCACAAAACAAATCAATTAAACCTGAGTGTACACAAGGCAGCCTTATTTCTATATTAATAGGTGATATATGTATTTTTGCTAAATAAACTATTTAATTTTTTATGTCACATGTGTGTCCATTTGTCACGTGTTTGCATGTCACGTATGTGTCCACGTGCCACCTGGGCACATGTCATGCACGTGTCCACGTGTCACTCGTGAATATATCACGTATGTGTGTTTATATGTCTCTCTTGTTGGAGTCGACATGTCATGTAAGTATGTCTCGTATGTGTCCATTCGTCACTTGTGTATATGTCAATACGCCACATGTGCACATGTCACGCACGTGTCCACATGCAACGCGTGCATATATGTCTACGTGTAACGCAAATAAACGTCACGCATATGTCCACGTGTAACGCGTGCACACGTCAAGCATGTGTCCACATGTCACGCATGTGTCCACATGTCACGCACGTGTCCACACGTCACGCGGTGCATATGTCACGCATGTGTCCACATGTCACGCACGTGTCCACACGTCACGCACCAGCTCGCCGAGGTCGTACACGTCGGGCGCGAGCACGGCGGCGAGCGCGAGCGGCAGCGCGGCGGCACGGCGCTCGGCCGGCGGCAGCAGGGCGCCGCCCCCCGCGCAGCCCACGTGCCGCAGCGCCGCGCGGTAGTACCGCCCCATGGGGCCGCGGACTCTGCGGGTGAACTATTCAATAAGTACAATTTTACACATTCGTAGAAACTAAAGCCGGTGTGAATCAAAATAGGCTTTAGCATCCCTCGAATTTTTGATAAATTTTATTACCTTTTTTTTATTTACATACATTAATATATTGTGTGTGTGTGTGTGTGTGTGTGGTGTGAGTGCGTGTCTGTCTGTGTGATATACGACACATAAGACTTTTATGGCTGTGGCAGATAGAGCGCGTTCGTAGGAGCGGAGCGTTAAACTGACGCCGGCTGTGTTGTACTATGCGCTAGATAGAACGTGGGAGTTTTGTATGTGGGAGTCAAGTACGCTTCTGAATGATACGGCCCAGCTCGCACCGGGGAGGTACCACACAACCATAGAAAACCGTACGACGAGTGGGGGAGCCGGGGGCCCGTTTTATTTTCCTCATCCTTCCCAGTCCATTCCTTCTTTCCAGCCGTCGATCCTTTCCTTATCCCATATCCCCGAAACACGAGCAACGCATTCCTAGGCACTAGACAAGTTGAATGAATGCATGGGCGGGTGGTGAGCTTACCATCCGGCTAACCACCAGCTCAGTTGTCCGCTCTGTCATTGTATATTACATAACTGCGTTACAGCGCGGCGTCAGGTTATCGCCCTGATGCGCGCTAAATTCGCATTCTGTTTCACAAAGCCATTTAGGTGCAGATATACGGCTTTTACGACGCATGCTATGAGTCTACTCTATGAGTCTAAGGGTGTTTGTATTATAGAAACATACAGATGAAGCAAATAAAAGCGTGTGAAAGAGAAAAACATGATGATAATCGCACCGGTAATACTCCGAGGCTAGTTTGTAGAAGCGTCCGTGCACCGGCGTGACACCGTCAGCATCCTCCAAGCTACCCTCCAATTGCTCTATGATCTTTTCCGTTGCATCTAAATCGTTTAGGTGCTCTAGATAGATCTGACCTTGGAGTACCTGAAAATTATCCATCAATACATTAACACAACTAGCTGTGACCCGCGGTTGAAACCGCGTAAGTCCGTATCCCGTAGGAATATCGGTATAAAAAAGTGCCTATGTGTTATTTCACTTGTCCAGCTATCTACGAAGCAAAATAGTATTATTATTCACCAATAGATGTCAGGAAAAAAAAACACGAATATGACATTTTCTAAAAAAGATTCCTAGGTAGATCGATTTATCGCCCCCGAAACCCTATACTAAATTTCATGAAAATCGTTGGAGCCGATTCCGAGATTCCAATTATATATATATATATACACAAGAATTGCTCGTTTAAAGGTATAAGATATTGTACAAAACATTATTATGTTAACAAATAAAAGACCACAAAGAATAGACGCTTGACAAAAATTGCTAATCCTAATTAATAATCTGTCTTTGTACAATATTTCATACAGATACAGTAAGCTATTTTTGCATGAATGAGTCACAAACATCCATACACAAATCCATCCATCCATACTTGCAAAACTTATGCATTTATAATATCATAAGCTATATTTTATTAGTTTATTTATATTTTAAAAGTTCGACAACATGTGACATCTGCCAACCTGCACATAGCCAGCATGGCGGATTATGGCCTGAACTTTCATAGGAGGCCTGTGTCCCAGCAGTGGGAACATATATGGGCTGATGATAAATAGATAGGTTAAAAGTTTATTAAAAGAACACATTAAATACATGACAATTACAAACATATATTTGTTATATACTTTTAACTTGCGTTTATTAACCTTTTTAAGCCAAATGAAGCTGTATCATTACAATTTCAGTGAATACTCACTTTACACAAAGCTAATGCTTCATCATTCATTTTAACTTTCGCCTCCACCTTTTCCAAGAATGCGATCGCCTCCTTCTTGTCTGTGTATTGCTTGACGACATGTGCGATAATTTCGACCAGCGATAACGGATTTATTCTGAAATAAATTAATTTTATGTGATAATAATAAAATAATAATACAGGCATGTTTTCCGCAACTCGACGTCAAGCACCGTTTTTGTGTGAAAGGAAAAGGAGGGGGTAGGGGCCAGTCAAAAGCTGAAACCATCATAGCTCCTCCATGAAGATAAGCATCTTAATTTTATGTGCTATCTACACTGATATCATAAAGAGGAAACATTTGTATTTTTGTAATATTTTTGCACAAAAACCACTGGAACAAGTCCAAAATTCTTTCACCATTCGTGAGCCACAACTGCACTGGGCAGGAACAGGTTGAACAACTAGTAATGAATATGTTTACACATAAAACAGCTATCAAATAGCTGTTTTATGAGCAAATAATATTTTAAATTGATATAACTTGAAAATAAGTCTATAATATTTCACAATTTTTTCTATTGGTAGAGTGTGCTGTGATTTGATGTTTCAGTCAGTCTCTTTACCAAACTACCTCTTTATCAAAACAGAAAAACAAGCTTCTCAATTTGACAGATTTTTTTTTTATTACCTAAGAAGTTACAAGTAGGTGAATAGATTTGTTTATGTCAAGACTTGTGTGCCCGATTGGCGTATGGGACAGATGATAAACATCATAGCACTGATAATTTTCATTTATGTACCACCAGTAGGTGATCAGCCTGCTCTGTATTAAAGAATGACTTGTACTGTCAATTTGAAGGGTTTAGTTTTTTTTGACAAAAATAAATATGCAAGTCACTTAAAGGTAACAAAGCGAAAATGTAATATAAAGTGAAGAATATGCTACGGTATGATAGAGCTACTTATTAGTTAACAGATAAATATCTGATATCAAAATACACCGTTAGCAGGAGGTAGCATACGACTTCATTCAAACTTACTTGTTTTCAAATGTAGTCATAAAGTTGTTGTATAGTTGAATAAGGTTGTCGCCGCTTTGTAATGATGGATGAAGCACAAGATCCTGCAATTTTAGTGTTAGCTGGTGCCATAATCTGAAAACAAAAGAAACCAAAGTTAAGTTACAGTTCTTTGAACATATAGTTCAAGAATACCGTTAGTACTTACTTCTTGTTGTAAAGCTCTTCTAGTTTTGCCCAGTCTGCGGCTAAATCTGGCTCTGCAGCCTGTTTTTTAGATAAATAATCATTAACATCAATAACTGCAAACTTTACCGAAGCCATGTTTCAAAATTGTTTCGCGTAATTGTGTGAAGTTAGCCACAGTTTGCGTCAATTTTGAAGGGTCATTAGAGTGTTGCTGCTATAAACAAATATTGTATAAAAATATATAAAATAGCAAAAATTATAATAACAAATAATTACACTTTGATTTAATATTTGAATGTTTTTTAAGAAATTTAGAACGTATAAGTGTAATACTCCTAATTTGTCTTCAAGATTGTATTACATTAATGCGCCATCTAGTAGTAAATAGTTAAACTACTTTTACAAATTTCATTGCCACATATTCTACTGACTCATAGACGGCAGCACAAGCTTAAAAATAATTTGAAAAGAAATGGTTGCTTCAGATTTATTTCGTTTTCCAATAATTATAATAATAATAATTTTGAGTGTCTTTGTTAGTTAATGTGTTATGTATTCTAAGGTTACAAACCCAAATAGAAAAACACAGATGAATTAGAGACGTAAATTTTTGAAGTCGGTTGAATATTTATAAAATAATGAAGCACAATTGCTCACTCATCATTTAATTGTTAATTGTAGAAGTTCTCAATAATATAATAATGATTATAATTACAAACCAACTTTTAAATAAAACAATATAGTTAAAAGAAAGCGGAATATTTGTATCAAATATATATTCCCTAGTGCCCACATTGTAGTGAAAAAAAGTATTGATTTGTACGTTTTACAAGCATTCAAATTCGTTTATTTAATCAAATAGTTATCTTTACTTACGTACTTAAATTCAGAGCTAAATCTAATTCTAAATGTAGCAGAATATTATTAGGTATATGACTATAATTAGCGGTCAAAGACTGATATTTTTACTAGTTAACAGAGAACCTAACTTGTATAAAAGATAACAAATCCTTCAACATAATAATATACTATTATAAAGGGGAATGATTTGTCTTCTGTGTGTATGTTCATAACGTTTTTTCACAGATACTATAGGATCGATTTGTAATATTCTTTCACCAAATCTGCATCTTCACTGAGTGATAGAGGGTAAACCTGTACCACAGGCGAAGCCTTATCTGCGTTCTATTTGTTTTAGTTCGACGCTAGATGGCGTAAGGTGAAATGTCTGCGAATATACCATTAACAAGATATCATAATAATAATTTTTTTTAATAAATCTCTTCTTCTCTTGTTTTATGTTCACGATATTATTAATACTTTAATATCTGATTTATCTATGCTAATACTAAAATGGGTTATGATTTGTATGTATTTATGTTTGTAATCTTTTCACACAAAAACTACTGGACCGATTTAATAAATTCTTTCACCGTTAGGAAGCTACAACTTTAATAGACATAGGGTCTATATATCACAGACGAAGCTGTCGCGAAGACCAAGTGGATGAAAAACTATTCAACAAAAGCTTATTAAATAAAATAGAGCAAGTGTTTCATTTCAAATGATTCTTTTCTACAAAAAAGATCGTTTTCCTCAGGGGTGATATACCACACCAGATTCTAAAATGGGACCAAATGCCAACAATCTTCTATCAAACACAAAAACAATCATGTCAATCGGATGACAACCCACGGAGTTAACGAGTAACAAAACTAAATAAAAATACAGACAATTTAAGAATCTCCTTCGTTTTTAGAAACGTCAGTTATAAGACCATCGTCATTTATATATGTTATCTATTGATCTATTTCAATTTATTGTTGGATATTGACAAAAACGTATATTGAACATACTGCGCCCCGCGGTTTCACACGCGTAAGTCCATATCCCGTTGGAATATCGGGATAAAAATTTACCTATATGTTATTCCAGTTGTCCAGCTGTGTACGTACCAAATTTCATTGCAATCGGTTCAGTAGTTTTTGCGTGAAAGAGCAACAAACACACACACATCCTTACAAACTTTCGCATTTATAATATTAGTACGATAGATATTGTAGAGAATTAAAACAATGTCTGCAATATCGTTTTGTTCTATTGTAAATATTCAATATTCAATTTCTTAATTTGCTCTCACTTTTTTAACACGAAAATTTACACATATTTTTAATAAGTATGTAGCTATATTAAAATGTAAATAAAAACTTTTCAGTATAAGAAAAATATATTTTTTAACCCCAGGTGGATAACATAGCTGGTACTGTGAGACCATCAAAAATATTTTCTTTACGATATATTTATGACAACTTTCTTCGCACGATGCTACATATTATTTGAGAGCAAAATACAATTTGTGATAATTTAGTTTTGAGTAGTTTTCTGTCATTTTTAGAATCCAGAATTGGTCGAATCATGAAAATTATTAATGTAATAATCGATTTCTCGAAAGCTATTTTTCTTTTTCTATAAGTTAATAAATTTGTGATGTTGGAATCTCTGAATCTATAGAACCGATTTTGAAAAGTATATAGAATAGATTTAATTATATTGGATATTATGTATTCCAATAGAAAGGTTATATACTAGAATACAACTATAGGTAATAAATTTAATATTCATATAGTTATAATATATAAGTTACGTGTCACGTTGTTTGTCCTCGATGAACTCCACAACTCCACAAAACACTCAACCGATTTTAATAAAATTTGCACATCATGTGCAGTTTGATCCAACTTAAAAGATAGCATAGTTTATATTATTTCAATTACGATAAAAGACAACCCGGGCGGAGCCGGGGCGTGCAGCTAGTAGGTATATTTTTTTCAACTATGTTTCAAAATGTATCTGATTCGCATATTTAAAATAAGAAGCTGGAGCATATTTCTACACACGTAATTATTACTTTATATATATATGTAAATTTAGAACGAATTTTTAATTATTAATCAAAAATAAATAGGTACAATAACACACAGATGTATTTTGTAGGCATTTGTTCTCAATAACTTACTTGACATTTCGAATTTTATATTGTAAGCCATATTTATCAAAGACAAAGGTGATTTTATCTATTTGGAAAACTATCAAACTATCATAGTTTTAGAAAAAAAACGTATTTCAAGATTTTATATAGAAAGTATAAAACGTAATTTCTAAATTCAATATGGCCGCCAATTATTAAAATACTACATACATAATTTTATACGGTTTTGATTTGTAACTTTTTTTTCATTTTGTTTTAAGTAGAATAATGGATGGAAATATATTTAAAGTACATATTATTAACGATAACTAATTATTAAAATTATGATGCCTTTATACATATTTTCTACTTAAAGTTTTTTTCTAGATATTTCTTGCTAGTATTTCTATTATAGGGAGTAATATAAATAGTATTGCTTTACTATTTAAGAAAAAAAATCGTCATCATCATCAGCCCATATATGTTCCCACTGCTGGGACAAAGGCCTCCTATGAGGGTTTAGACCATAATCAACCACGCTGGCCAAGAGCGGGCCAGTAGCCAGAGGTTCTTCTCTCCTCTCCCTCTCCTCACCCATTGAGCTACTCCTCTATGTAGTACATAAAAAATAAAAAAACATTCCCCAAAATAATGACAAATAATAAATAAAATCGAACTTACACGTCCCAACTTATACCTATAGATACCTATGTTAAAAATAATGGTTGTTTATTCCTGTCTATATTTTCATTTCTGATATAGATATCAAATAGTCAAAAAGACTATAGGAACTCTTCTAATAAAATATAAAATATAGTAACTCAATTAAAAATTTTGCCATTTTTATAAAACATTTTCAACTTTCTGTTTTGCACTTAATAAATATATCTTTAACGTACGACACTTCAGTTACTTTTAATAAAGAACTTTTTAAGATAACTCCAAGTCCTCTATAATATTTCATGTACCTATTTATCAAAACACTAAATTGATAGACACGGAAGTAAAAGGAATGAAATATCAAAACAAATATTATATTATATTGCCATGAAAAATGTTCCAATTTTTATATAAAAAAGTATCATAAAATCACAAATTTTCAATTTAATTACCCTAAATAAATAAATAAAAAATAAAATAAATAAATAAATAGTGCTACGAACGTTAATAATTTTTTTCGATTATAATTTGAATATATTTCACAAAAATATGTTCACACACAAACACATTGCAACAACAATAATATGCAATATTCTCTACTATTTCAACAGTCACTCTTTTCGAAAAAATAAATATCTACGGTTCCATTATTAAAATTTTAGGTACCTATTAATGGCAACTAAATAGATGGTACATTTAGGCATAACACAATCCACGAGGACGTCAAAACAAGGTTACCTACAGTCGTTATTCTTAAGCTGCCATTTCGCAAACGTTATCCGTTCGTGCACCACCGATTTAACTCCCATACATATTAAAGCACTGTCCTTACGCCCTAGCCCTTTACCACCCTCTTTCAACCCCCACCATTCTAATGAAAAACCCTATTAAGAAACGAAAGCCGCTCGACACGAATCCCAATAACCTCACAGTCATCCGTGTTCCCTGTTAGCATTTAACTATCCCATTTCGAATTCCCCGTCATTCCCGTGTAGTCCAGACACATTCGGCTGGTGTATCCCGTTGTTTCAAGCATAGATATGCAACGTCAGATCTGGTGCGACCGCCGAAGTTTGCACGTGGTTCGTTATAAGTTTACGTGTGATAATTTTGTATTATATCGCCGTATTGGAGTGTTCGGATCCTTATCAAAGGTATGTCCTTTAGTATCGGTGGCGAATTTCTATCGAATTAATAGTAATGCACCTTGTATTTGTCGGAGCAGCGCGCGCGCTTGTCCATTCGCCGTTCTGTAGGCCTAAATTCACGGCAAACGCGCAAATACGCGAAAATTTTGCGAGCATTTTGCGTTCTTATATCCAATAAGATTCTTATAGGCCTATTGAAATGACTGTTTCGATATAAAGTGCGGACCCCCGTTTCAGTGGTCGATGTGGATTTTTTCGAAAAAACAACTGTTTAATATATTTTTTTTACGATTTTGTGTGGTGATTGTGCATTGTTAGGAACTCGGATGGAGAATGCTCCATAAAAAATTCCCCAATGGATTTTATTTGGATATATCACATGTAATGGTAAGTGGATTTATTATTTTGTCATAAATAAAACGATTTTTTATATTTCTTTATCATTTTTTTCAATTAACTCTACATAACTCTACCTAAAAGTATAAGAGTTCATATATCGTAATCTGGCATTGATCTCGAAATATATAAGATTTATTCCACAAATACATTTCATTTTTGATAATTTAATAATCAATTGATTTTAAATAAGTAATTCTATTAAATTATATTATTATTTTAAGTAGTTTTTATGACTTTTTCTTCCTACCTCTATTATTACAATATAGAGTCAATAATATGACTCTACAAATGAAATTTAATCGTTTTCTTTTAAATCCACATAAAATATGATTAATGCCAATTTAATAATACAGTAATGTATAAATTATTATTATACTTTTTTATTAAATTTACTTATAAATTCCATCCGTAAAATTCATTTAGTATATATATAGTTTAACGAGACAAATAATCGTCTTCAAATTATAAAAACTAGAAAAAGATTTAATGGAACAATACGGGAGGAATTGTATCAGTTTTCAAATAAAAAACATCATCAAAATCTGTTTAGACAAAACGAAAGTGTAAAAAAACCATATTATTTTTTTGTTGTCGGTTAAAAGCAGTACATGAATGTTAAAAATCATATATCCTTAAATTTTATTGCCATACAACATTTACCAATTTATTATTTAAAAATTACCTTATATTTCTAGTAAAAAATTAACGACAAATTATTTAAAAAAGATAATTCTAGTTCAAATAACCCCATAAAAATGTTATTAAGTTTAATAAAGAGGTTTAAAATTATATTTTACGAAAAAAGTAAGTAAAAAAAGTAGGTACATATGACATTTTAAATAGGTCATAGATACTATAATTTGGTCTGTACAATCAGAAATATTAAATCTATATCTATATAAAAAATATATAAATTTTTAAGTTTCAGTAACTACTGCTTTCTTTGCTTTTCCGATATTTAATAAAATTATTAAAAATATCACACACCCTTTTTACCTATCAAAATATCACACAAATTTTTTATCTGTGATTATTACCCATTTATTTATTTATTAAACTATTTTTATGAATAGGTGAAAATATTTGATATATCTACCATTTATTTTTAATTGAATGTTTTAAAGTTTTCTGTTTAAACTTTTATTACCTACACCTGTAAGCTCTGGAGAAGTCTCTTTAAACTCGATCGATGACAATATAATATTTTCATGAGTTCATCTTATTATCCTGATAAGGATCGCGAGGATTAAATAATTTCCTAACGTATTCTACGCATACGAGCGAGACAATTTAGTTGACTTATTCATAAAAGCGTTTTGTAAGTATATTTATTAATTATCTATTTGTTAGTTCTTTTAAAAAAATTACTAGAATGATTTTAATTTTTAGGCAAGGGAGTATAGATTTCTAAAAAAAATCCAATCCTATGCAATATCCAATATTATGAATCATAGTTTCTATGATAGTATATCTAATAAGCATACCACGAAACAAAATTTAGGTTAAAAGGAAAGGAAAATTAAAGGTATGCTAAATGTGAAAATATTTTGATCACCATAAGTGCCTATTTTTGAATCCTTGGTTAAAACGTATTTGTAATATCGTATAAAACAACCATTTTAAAATGGTGTTCTCACTGTTTGTCTTTTAACGTCAGAGGTGATTTTAAATTTGGTTGTGTTATATTTTATTCACTAGGTAAGCTTTAATGTTTTTCGAATAATGAAAAAAGCTGTGATTATAATATAAAATTTCGTTCTGAGTAAGCAAAACTTTCAACTCAATCTCGAATAACATATTTCGTCACATAGTGCTTTTGAAATTCGTGATGAGTATTTAGTATTTACGCCTTAGTTCTTAGGTTATAAATTGTCCTAGGTTATAACCTAGAAAATTCTTTAGAAGACCAAATACGGGTTTTTTGAAAAGTTTGCAAAAACTCAAAAACTGTTCAACCTATTTTGAAAAGCTTACACTAGTAGATAGCTACAATATTCCTGAGTGATATAGACTAAATTCATTCTTTGTTACCCCGAGGAGAGCCGGGGAGAACGATAAGTACGTTTTATTAAATTTCCTTAGCAACAGATTACGTCATCGAAGAAAAATTCTTTGTAGATTTTTTGTTTAGCTGTTTCGAGGTTAGCATAGACTGACTGACGAAAATTTGCTATTATTAAGTTAGTCTGACTTTAGTGTCCTTTTTTTTTTACAAATTATATATTTTGCAATTTTATAATTATATATAATGCAGGCGATATATATTCATAAGGTCTGAAATGTAATGCATTTTTTCATCATAAAACGTCACGTCACCATCATCAGCCCATATTTGTTCCCACAGCTGGGACGCAGGCCTCCTATGAGGGTTCAGCCTATATATCAATATAAACCTTTACAAATTAAAGACATAAACGGATTTTAAACGCGATTTATTCATTATATAATTAACCCGACGTTTCGAACACTTTACAGCGAGCGTGGTCACGGGGAGACTCCCCGTAAAAACTCCTTAATTTCTTAATGTATACTCGCGTAAAATCAAACACAAGAAAATACTATAATATACCTTGTTTCAAATAACTTTAAATCACGCTTCAAATAAAATCAAATAAATTGTCTCACTTACTTTTTTACTGAGTAAACGTAAGGAAATTATTGAATCCCGCCGATCCTAATCAGGATAATAAGATAAACTCATGAAACTATTGTATTGTCACCGATCCGCGATATGTGTAGAGAGTTTGAATTCAATCTGGCCGTTTGAAGTGGGTCAGAATCGGGTCTAAAGGAGTCGGTTACACACACACAGGTGAGGCTAATAAAAGTGTGTTGAAAAGTATATATTAATGTATAATTTTTTAACTGTTTATGTGCGATTTTCATTTGTATTTAAATGACAATAAAATGTATTTCTTTCTTCTTTCTTTCAAATAACAACTCATTAAACATATCTCCCTCTCTTTCTCACTCATTGGTAAAGAGTTAGTGTAAATGTAATGAAATATGATGTTATCGATATTTTTAAATATTTCTAGATAATTGTGCACCTAGGTTTTTATAACTTTGTCATAACATAACTTCAGAATAACTGAATCGATATTGATGAACTTTTCTGTAACACAGAGGTGTGTATTAATTTATAAGTGTTTAATGCGTAAAAACGAATTCTTCAGCATTATAATATTATTATAGATTACTTAGAAATATTTAATCTCATACCTGCTCTATCTATTTTATTGAAATATAAACGTGAAAATATTTTATCTGTTTGTTTAAGTAAACAGCAGAAACTGCTTATAATATTAACTAGCTTGCCACTCGCGGCTTTACTCATGGCGCTCCTTATCGTAATGTAAAGTGTGTTTTTCAATCATTTATAGCCTATAAGTTGAACCTAATTTTGATCTGTCACCATGTAAAATTATGTCAAATTTGCCCAGTGTTTTATACCTCATTGACATACAAACAAACAAACAAACAAACAAACAAACAAAAAACACTACTACCCAATGTTTTGGAGTCTACAACACATCCATATTGCTTAGCCATAAGTCTTTTTTAAAAGTATTCAATATACTATGTAAAAGTATTGAATGGTACAATTACTGATTTAATAAAATTATATTGATATAACTAGCTTTTGATCGTGGCTCCGCACGCGTTAAATTTCTTTTCTTAGACCACTAAGTATTTAAAAAAAACCATCAAAATCCGTTGCGCAGTTTTAAAGATTTAAGCATACATAGGGACATAGGTACAGAGAAAGCGACTCTGTTTTATACTATGTAGTGATCTACAGTAATATTGTAAAGAAGGAAGAAGCTTTTGTATTTTAGCATGTTTGTAACGTTTCACACAGAAACCACTGGACCGATTTCAAAAATACTTTCACCATTAGAAAGTAGTGACAGGCTATATATGTACCACGGGATAGGCCGGAGCGAGCAGCTAGTATATGGAAAAATAAATAATGATATTGTATTCTACTACTCGGATTAAATAGGTGGTGTTCAGTTACCATCAGGCGAACCACCAGCTCAGTTGTCCGCTACGACATAAAACTATCACACATTGGTCTAAATTGAATAGACGTTAATTAAGTCAAAACTACAATTATATGAATAAATAAAAGAAGCATTATTTGACCTCTTTACCTACGTATGACTCATTGGAGTTATAACACTTAGATTCTGAAGAAAAGGCATATATTTGTATCTAGTTTTCAGTGTTACTAGTATTTATTGTAGAATTTACTACTAATATTATAAACGCGAAAGTTTGGAAGTTTCTTATGGATGGATGTTTGTTACTCTTTCACGTAAAAACCACTGAATGGATTTTAATGAGACTTTGCAATGATATCCTACTAATATTATAAATGCGAAAGTTTGTAAGGATGTGTGTGTGTTTGTTGCTCTTTCACGCAAAAACTACTGAACCGATTGCAATGAAATTTTGTACGTTGACAGCTAGTGAGCTATAAAAATGTTGCTATGGCCCGTGAATTGTTACAGTATTTTGTTCGGCGAGTGGAGGAGCAGGCTCTTCCCTTCCCAGTCCTTTCTATTATTCCTCTCATAAATCCTTTATCCCTTTCCATTTAGAGTTGGCAATCCATTTGTAGAGGCGTAAGGTCTGCAAATGACCTCGCGCCTCTCCAAATGTTCATGGGCGGTGGTAGCGCTTACCATCAGGCGACCCACCAGCTCCATTGCCGACTATAACATAATATAAAATGACGTCACGACATTATTATTTACGACTAGCTGCGCCCCGCGGTTTCACCCGCGTAAGTCCGTATCCCGTAGGAACATCGGAATAAAAAGTTGCCTATATGTTATTCCAGTTGTCCAGCTGTCTACGTACCAAATTTTATTGCAATCGGTTCAGTAATTTTTGCTTGAAAGAGCAACAAACACACACATCCTTACAAACTTTCGCATTTATAATATTAGTAGGATTCATTATCAGACCATTGGTATATGGTTAAAGCACCCTAATAGATAGCCTATGTTTATCCAGATTGTTGTCTCTATGTTAAGTTTCATCTAAATCTGATTAGCCATTTTGCTTGAATGAGATACATCCATAAATTCTCACAAACTTTTTTTATAATAGACTCGATCTGCTCTGTGGTTTCAATAACGTCATACATGGTCGTATTAGCCTCATAAATGGCCCATTCAACACATTTTTTTTAAATCAAACCAATAGTTCCTAAGATTAGCTCTTTCACACATAACTCCGTACAGTACAAACCCAAGGCTAAAACAGATTTCCAGTAAAGTGTATCTCAATAAACATAGATTACATGAACATCTCTTCTGCTCATTGATTTTTATCTCTTCTTTCATCTGACATTAAAGACATTAATTACAACGCCATCTAGTGCTAAATTTAACAGCGTCGTATAGTATTTTCTTGTGTTTGATTTTACGCGAGTATTATACATTTAGAATTTAAAAACTTTTTAACGAATTTTAAATGTGACCGTGACCACGCTCGCTCTAAAGTGTTCGAATGTGGTTAATAATACTAGAATAAATCACGTTTAAAATCCGTTAAACAGTTTTTAATTTCTAAACGTCGTATAGAATATAGATTATAGAGTGACTACATATTTTCTATTAAACTGTAATACATATTTATATGCTAATTTCCATTCATTTGAATATCTCTAATAGTTAAATAGAACACCCATAAACTTCCCCTATCCCCTAGATCAAAACACAACAAATAGCAAAAACCATATCTAAAGTCACCTATGATAATTTAGGGTCAGTCACCAATAGAAATTTGTCTAGCCACCTAGCATTATATCCTCACCAATAGACATAATCTATGACCATCAAAACTCACCCCACGTGTCACTTGTCCGTGGGAACAACCTTGAATCAGGGACAGACCTGTTGTAACTTATTATCACGTAATCCGAAAGGGGAGCAGCACCTCAAGGTTAGGACATTTATGCAAGACAGCTCAGAATAACTAATTCCAGTCGTTTTGCAATTCAGATGAGCTCATGTGGAACCAGACCACCTGATGGACAGACTTCGCGACCCTTCGTTGAAGTGGATTTTGGAGACTGGTCATGTATCGTAGACGGGTTTAAAGTTGTATAAATGAATTAGAAATGAATGGAAACGGAAATTAAGAATAGAATAATGTTAAATTATTTAACCGCTAGCTGCTCGCCCGGTTTCGCCCGTGGTACATATAGTTTATGTCACTCAGTGACGTTGCTTTCTAATGGTGAAAGGATTTTTGAAATCGCTCCAGTGGTTTTTGCGAAATCGTTACAAACATCCAAAAATACACAAGTTTCCTCTAAATTATATTAGTATAGATAATCAGTCATAAAGGCAAAAAAATCGACCCAGTGGACATATTTTTCGTAAGTGAAACTAAATTGAAGGATTTAAAATCCCTACGTGACATAGTGGCTAAGATGCAGCATCTATTTTCAGTGAGAGCAGAATATTCGAGACTAGAGTAGATGAGGTAAGGACTATATATTGTATATAAAAAAACCAACCTCTTGAATCACTCTATCTATTTAAAAAAATCCCATCAAAATCCGTCGAGATTTAAGCTTACATAGGGACATAGGGACAGACAGAGAACAATGAAAATGAACAATGAACAATGAAAAAAATATATACAGGAAAACAATGAAAAATTTACGAAATTTCTAAAAAAAAATATTTCTTTGCGTGCTAGCAAAGATTTTTGAAAGCACTTTTATAACATCGAACTGTTAATAAGTAACTATGTTATAAAAATATGTTTCATTTACCCATTTATAATTCTTATAACTTGCTAAGAATGAAGAATATTTTAAATGCGAAAGTTTGTTTGACCTTTCACGCAAAAACTGTTCAACCGATTTCGTTGAAATTTTATTTACAGATAGATTGGGATACGCCCCAAGGAACAATAATAAAAATTAACGGTTAACAATATTATAAATGTGAAAGTTAACGCAAAAACGATTGTACTAATTAGGATGTTGTTTTTTTTTATTTTAGTAGAATGCACTTTTTCAAAAGTTTGCAAAAAGCAGAGTAGTGGCATAGTGGTTAGGACCTCAAATTTCAATAAAAAAAATCAGAGATTCGAGGCCAGGGGCGCAAAAATAAATTCAATATACATAACACCACTGCTTCAACAGAAAATCGCCTGAATCCTCACAAGAGGCCGATGTCCTAGAAATATAGACCTTATACGAGCTTACTTATAAACAAAGATAGTAAAAATAATAATAACTTGTGGTCCAAATTTGACCATAATCGTAAACAATGACCAGCCCTGTTCACGGGCGTTGGTAGCTTGGTTGGTAGCATCAGGAAGAGCTGCTGCTCTTTTGTCGACGATGACAAAAAAGAACATAACAACTCACCAAAAGAAGTACATGATACTGTCATGCTATAGGGTATAAAACACTTAAAGAATTTTTCAAATCGAACCAGTAGTTCCTGAGAGTAATGCGTTCAAACAAACAAACCCTTCATCGTTATAATATTAGCTTCCATGTGGCATGTACCATGCGATTCAACCTTAACTCTGTGGACATATAAAGTGACACCACGCCAGACGCTTCGGCGACCGCACCTACATAATTTCAAATTCACATCACATACAAACTAGTTCGGAAAGTATTCAAGGATTGCACACCCATATTTCTAAATTATATATTACTAGCTGCGCCCCGCGGTTTCACCCGCGTAAGTCCGCATCCCGTAGGAATATCAGGATAAAAAGTTGCCTATATGTTATTCCAGTTGTCCAGCTGTCTACGTACCAAATTTCATTGCAATCGGTTCACTAGTATTTGCGTGAAAGAGCAACAAACACACACATATCCTTACAAACTTTCGCATTTATAAGATTAATCGGAAGTAGGATTTTGATTATTGTGAACGAGAAAAATTTATTGCTTAACCGACGTGTCCAAAAACGGAGAGGGCTAATATAAAGGTAATATCCATTCCTCCTCGCTGGCCGTCCTGATATAGAATAATCACAATACGTCACACAAGCCCGCCGGGTGACGTTTCTACACGTGTAGCGTTGTGGACGTTTTTTTATCGTCTGCGCAGGAGTGTAAAACATGTACTGTTTACTTGTGATTTTTTTCAAGTCGATAATAACGTCTGTATTATTACATCGCGTTGCTGGTTGATTTGGTTCCCTCATGAGGGTTGCAGTAGTTATTCTGAAGTCGAAATATCGGTCGCGTGCGAGTCGGTTTTGTGACAGCGGTTCCTTACAAGAGCTGCTAGAAAATTGGTCAGCAAATCAAATTTGTGGCCGTGCCAATCTTTTTATTTGTTGTCATAGCGACAGCAGAACGGTATCACCTTTCAAGATATCAAGCCTTTTTTATGTTATTCAGCATTGGAGCTGTGTGTGGTGGGTCACCTGATGGTAAGCGCTACCATCGCCATGACATTTAATAATAAACAAAGAATAAAAAAGCAATAATTTATTTACCAAAAAATATTGTGACTAAAAATTTGGAGAGGTGTAAGGCACATTCCAGACCTTATATACCCATATCGTTTTAATATTATACAATGAAGAAATGCCCAGATAAATCCTGAGCATTTTAGATTCAGATTTCCTCTACTATGCTTTCTATTCAAAATTTTACATCAAAATTATAAATCAATTTAAAAACCCAGAAACCTGCTTAAAAGTATGCTATTACTCAACTGAATATCCCCCCCCCCCACTCTTACGAACATAACTAACATATGCCTATTCACAAGTCATACTGCCATCTACGAAATTAGTCCACGTGATAACGCAAAACTGTGAGACGCAACGGCGCCCTAAATGATACGCTATCTGATAAGAGATAAGGTGACCGCCCGGTGGTGCCCCTGATATGCAAATAGCTTTGGGGTAGCATTGTGGTTTAGGTGAGGAATTTGGTGGGGGATAGACGAAACTGATCATTTTCTGGATTTATTCTGGCAAAAGTGAAATTCCATGTCATCTAATGAGGCAGATAATGTATGTCTGATTTTCTTTATAGACAAATAGATGATCAGCATTCTGTCCTGCCAGACTGAGACATTTTGTTTTTCTTTTTTTGTAACTCCCCACCGGGAATCGAACCCAGGACCCTAACTACTAGTTCACATAACTAAGCCGAACCAAACATATGAAAGTAGAAAATATGACTTTACGTTCTCATTGGCTCTACTTGCCTTCAGTTCTCTATGTACACCATCAGGACGAGCTCGCATCGGAGAAGTACCACACCTCCACATAAGATTGGCGTGAAATAGTAGCATGCTACTGTGTTTCCATTCCCCTTTTCCAGTCGGCAATCTATTCCTAATCCCTAACACCTCAAAAACGGGCAGCCCATTATTAGAAGCTTTATCTCTGGGAATGTTCATGGAGAGTGATGATCATAGGCAGCCTGCTAAGACATAAATACAAAAATGTTCGCTTGGTCTGTATGGAGATTCAAACTCCATGATTGATTCGATAAGATCTTTACAGACAATGCGAGTTCCTCTCTTTGTACTACCAGACTGTAGTTTTTTATAACACCAGTAATGGGGCAGGCGACTCACTTTATGGTAGGAGGATATTTTATAATATTAGTAGGATATGCCTATGATCTATGACCGGCCTATGATCGTTCACGGAGGGAACACTGCTGGCTTTCAGGTGAGGGAAGAGTAAAGTAGAGTCGCTTAAATGTTCTCGTTCGGATATGGCTTGGTAACACTGAAGGAAGGCTGTTGCAAAAGAGAGTGGTTCGGGGCAAGGTACGGTAGTAGGTCGCTGTGTATCCAGGTTGTGTGGATGATATTTTTGTTTGTGTCGAGCTGTGAGGTTGTAAACTTAAAAAAAAGATGTGCGTGCGATTCACACACGATAGAAGTGAAACTTCAGTTAATCAACAATAGAATGAGATGAATAAATATAAAATATAAAACAGTATGTATATTTCTGTCTCATTCTTTGCCGGCTTCATTCTACACATTTCTGTATTTGTGTCTGTTACCTGTCGTTTTTTCCGTTGCATCAGGTTTGAAATCACAACGACTCTAAAGAATTTTCACTTCAAAAAGTGTCTTTTATATTTCTTTCCCATATGGACTTCTTGGATTTTCAAATTACAGATCAGATTATTATAAATCATAAGAAATTATTATAAAAGATATATTATAAATGTAACCAGTGATTAATTCGCAAAGAGTCAACTAGAGCTGAATAAAAATACTTCATGTTAAGGAAAATTACGACTTTAAAGCATTGGTGGTTCAATGGTGAGCATCGGACTTAAAATTGATAAGTCGGGGCTTCGAGACCAGGCGAGCGTGCAAGAAACAATTTATCAAATTATCAACGAATGTCGTATCATCATCACTCCTTGAAAGTATATCCTTTTCCTTACCCTTCCTAGTCCTTTCCTCTTTCCTCTCATCAATTCTTTGCTAGTCCCTTCCCAATTAAAGTCGGCAATCCATTTGTAGAGGCGAAAGGTCCTTAGACCTTTGTAGACTGATGTAGATGTAGATTAGTCCTTTGTAGACCTTACGCCTCTTCAAATGTTCATGGGCGGTGGTAGCGCTTACCATCAGGCGACCCACCAGCTCCATGGCCGACGGTGACATAAAAAAAAACTGTGAAGAAAAACTGTGATTATGGCCTAAACACGTCATAAATTGGCGGCCTGTGTCCCTGCAGTGGGAGCTTATATGGGCTGATGATGATAATGATATGACGACAGCTATGAGTGTTATCCATGAATATCCTATTCTACTTAATATTATAAATGCGAAAGTTTGTAAGGATGTGTGTGCGTTTGTTGCTCTTTTGCTCTTTCACGCAAAAACTACTGAACCGATTGCAATGAAATTTGGTACGTAGACATATACCCAAGGAGAAAAACTGTTTGTTGATATTAAAATTCCCAGAGACTTAATACTAATTTTCTTTTTCAACCGACTTCAAAAAAGGAGTTTCTTAATCGGTTACATTTTTTTGATATCTCAGAACTTTTCACTGGGTATTTTGAATGCTTCGCTACTTTACATTTGAAAGCAGGTGTCTTCCTTATGATCCAGTTTAAATTTGTTTTTTTTTAACAGTTTTTTTTTTAATTACAATTATTTTATTATTATATTTTATTCCTTTTTTCAGATTTCCGAAGCCAGCTCCTGCTCGTGTAAAGGTATGTTATTATTATATTCATATAAAAAAAACAATTGAAAAAAAATGCGTATGTATAGTTTAGAAATTTAAGACTAACGGATTTTAAACGCGATTTATTCATTGTATTATTAACCCGACGTTTCGAACACTTTATAGCGAGCGTCGGGTTAATAATGCAATGAATAAATCGCGTTTAAAATCCGTTAAAAAGTCTCTAATTTCTAAATGTATAATACTCGCGTAAAATCAAACACAAGAAAATACTATGTATATAAATATAATTTATAAAGAGATTATAGTATGAAATTGTTAGTTGTGTGACTGTGTGTAACTGTGGAACTACTAAACCGATTTTAATAATTAATTATTATACAAACAGAAGGCTTTATCTGTGACTGTCATAGATTATGTTTAATTTTGTTTTTATTGTTTATGGGACGAGCGGCTAGTGGTATGGAATAATTCATGAAATATTTAATAATTTGTCTTTATATTCTATAATTGATCTAGCTTCTTCGTTTGTCTCTAGAAATACAATTTAGAGATAGAAAATCTCTAGAAACAACACCATATAGTAATTTATTTATTTATTTACTCTACAATAAAAATTGTATTGTAATTTCAAAAACAACATGATTAAAAAAGAAATAGAGTACAATTTGTTGAGCGGCCTTATCACTTAAAAGTGATATCTCCCAGGCAACCCGGGCAAAAGGTAACTAGCATAATGAGTATTGCCGGGACGAGCTACGATAATATTTATTCATAATTTATTAAATAAAGCATTGACTTTTGAAAAAGGCCATATTTTTTACAAAACATCAAAATAAATTTCATTTAACCTGTATCTCCACTAATGTTATAAATGCAAAAGTAAATCTGACTGTTACGCTTTCACGCCTAAACCACTGAACCGATTTTGATGCAATTTGGTATGAAGATAGAACTGACCTTGGGAAAGGACATAGGATACTTTTTATCGCGAATAAAGGGATGAAGGGATTGAAATAGAGGGTGAAAGCGATACAACCGAATTCCACGCGGGTGAAACCGCGGGCGGAAAGCTAGTTTAATTACATTTTGGGTTTATTTCCCATACAAAATCGCAGAGATATAGTTAGTATGTCAGAATTTGATAATAACTACTAGCTTCGCCAAACTGTGTCGCCGCGTCATAGGTTGACTGACCGACTGACGTAATATGACTTAGTTTAAATGTTTGTCCACACTTTGTAGCGTAGAAACAAGAGATGTTTCATATAGTTTTATATTTATTATGTAAAAATGGTAACATATAAACATGAGATATTAAATTAAATATCGCTAATTAGTTATTATTTGACCTTTTTATTAAGTAATACCAATGAATCAATCGGGAATAAAATTATTTGATTTACTTTGTAACCCAATTAATAAACTTTTTCTGTGTGTGTGTTTTTGTATTAATTAGCAAAAACTCACAATTGTAACGGTAATCATAAATTCGCACATATAAAATTTGTCACATAAAAAACACAGTTTTTAACAATAATTACTAATATAATGCATGCTTTCTCTATTTCGACATAAACAAAAAGAAAAATCCAACCAAATTAAAACGAACAATCAGATCAATTAAAAATACACACATACAACAACCCGTCCGAAACACAGCATAGCAATCGATACAAACAAAAGGCTGGCAACACTTAATAAAACTCCCTTGTCCCTGCAATAAAAAACAAAACGTTCCCTCCAAAACTGTCTGTCAAAAATAAATCAAAATTAGAATGCGATGCCGCGCGCGCCCATTGGCCGTTTCTTTTTTCTCCAAGTGGGGGAGCCATAGAGGCATAGACTATATACACTTCTAGGATAGATAATGTAAAACAGGTTATGAAAGGGCCCGTTTTTATGGTGATAGACCAATCGACAATGTTTATTTTTTGTAGCGAAGGTAGGGCTAGAGACAACTCGTTTTAGGTTTTTTATGCTTCATGCCACTGATGCACTTTTATTATAAGTTGTATTAATTTATAAAACTTTTATTATTAATTCGAACGATTTTAAAAGAACTTCATTGTATAAATTAAATATTTCGAATTATGAATTGTGAGACGAGTAAATTATTAAGGAAGTAGGTTATAAGTGCAGATTCGTCTTTATCGTGAAAAATTACTATGTAATTCTTATATATTTAAGATATTTTTCTTTACGAAGTAATGGTAAGGATTTCAGTTTGCGAATGAACGTATTTTGTTGCTATCTTCATACAAATAATAATAAATTAAATTGAAAAAATAATAAATTAAATGTCTCTTACATCTCCTCTAAACTTGAATAAATTAAACTTCTGTTATTTTTGAAGATGCTTATAACTACAGTGACTCAGCATTTGCTGTCATTTACAGCACTGATTATCAGTGCTGGAAAGACAGTGAAATGTATTGTATTTTCGCATATAAGTATAACATAGTTTTTAAATATCGAATATTGATGTATTTAGATCACCTTGATATATATTATCAGTGATTACTAACAAACTGATAACTCGCAAGGTCGTTATAATTTGCATATGACACTTTTCTATCTTTATCTATAAGATTATTACTTTATATTATACTAGCTGTTGGACCCGGCTTCGCACGTGGTACTTGTGCTTTGTCACTCGGTGAAGTTGCAGCTTTCTAATGGAGAAAGAATTTTTGAAATCGGTCCAGCGATTTTTGCGTGAAAACCACTAATAAACAAAAATATAAAATACAATAGTTTCGTCTTCATCATATAAGTGTAGGTTAAAATAATAAAGTTTGTTTGTTTGTTTGGATCCGCTAATGTCAGCAAAATTGGAGCGATTTAAATG
This sequence comes from Zerene cesonia, assembly GCF_012273895.1. Lineage (NCBI taxonomy): Eukaryota > Metazoa > Arthropoda > Insecta > Lepidoptera > Pieridae > Zerene > Zerene cesonia. Next base: position 1,096,575 of record NW_024045131.1, on the reverse strand, counting down.
AAATTTGCAACAGAGATAGATAGAAACCCGAGGAAGGACGTAATAGCTTATTTTATGTATTTTTGTCTGTACCAAATAACCCTCGAATAACTGTATCGATTTTGAATATTCTTTCACCAGTAGAAAGTTTTGTTATTCCTGATTGACATATTATGACACTTTTCATTTCAATTGGATCTGAGCAAAGGCCAGTGGAAAGCTGGGTAAAGGTCGGTTGGCACGGTCGTAATTTGGATGGGTGACCAATTGATTTACACTTGCTCTTTAGCTTATTTGTACGGGACCTTTAGTGTCTTGAGTTCGACTCGCTCTTGACCGATATTATTTTAAATATTCAGATATATTTATAAAAAAATCAGACATTAATAATCTATACTAATATTATTAAGCTGAAGAGTTTGTTTATTTGAACGCACTAATCTCAGGAACCACTGGTCCGATTTGAAAAATTCTTTCAGTGTTAGATAGCTCATTTAATGAGGAAGGCTATAGGCTATATATGTACCACGAGCGAGGCCAGGGCGGACCGCTAGTAAAAAAATAATCTTCATCAAACCATAGTTATATCGAACCTATAGCTAAAATAATTCAGCTTAAATCTATCAATATACCCTACATTACGTTATACAAATCTATCTCATTACAGAGTTTTATCCGAATCCAATCAGCCGTTTTTGCGTGACAATAACAAACGTAACCGTAAACTTTCGCATTTATGATAGTAGAGTAGACATGTAATAAACAGCAATTTTGTAATTGCAAAGAATTTTGGCAAACGCACAAAAATGCTGGACCGAATGCGATTTTATTTGCAATGAGAATTACTTCGGAATTTCTTTTCATGGTTAATGGATGTTTTATGATATCATAGCGTAAGAGCTTGTTGACGATTTTCTTATAATGGAAGTGTGGTTTATTTAGAAATTAAAAACTTTTTAACGGATTTATTCGGAGTAAATCGCGTTTAAAATCCGTTAAAAAGTTTTTATTTTCCAAATGTATAATACTCGCGTAAAATCAAACACAAGAAAATACAATGTGGTTTAGTATTAACTAGCGGTTCGCCCCGGCGTTTCCCGTGGTACGTATATAGCCATATTGATTATTTTATTTATTACTAGCTGCGCCCCGCGGTTTCACACGCGTGTGTCTGTATCCTGTAGGAATATCGGGATAAAAAGTACGATTCACTGTGTTGTTTTTGTTTTTTATATTTTCTATAAGATCAATTATACAACAAAGCCTATCCTATCCTATTAATATTATAAACGCGAAAGCTAGTAAGTATGGATGGACGTATGTGTGTGTTTGTTATTCTTTTACGCAAAAACTACTGAACCGATTGCAATGAAATTTGGTACGTAGATAGCCGGACAACTGGAATAACATATAGGCAATATATTATTATATTATATTATTATTATATTACCCGATATTCATACGGGATACGGACTGACGTGGTTGAAACCGCGGGGCGCAGCTAGTAATACATAATAAATTTTCCTCTTGAATAACTCTATTGCAAAAACTCCATCAAAATCCATTGTGCAGTTTTGAAGATCAAATACATATAAAAGGACAGACGCGGGAAGCGACTTTGCTTTATACTATGTAGTAATCGATTTATTATATTAAACAATAGAATTGAATAGAATACATTTATTTATAAATACATACAAAAAAATTAATACTGCTTTATCCTATCTATACTAATATTATAAAGATGAAGAGTTTGTTTGATTGAACGTACTAATCTTAGGAACTGGTGGTCCGATTTGAAAAATTCTTTCAGTGTTAAAAAGCCCATTTTCTGAGGAAATAGGCTATATATGTACCACGGGCGAAGCCGGGGCGGACCGCTAGTGATGAATAAAAAGATAGATGTGGCGAAAGATAGATGTAGAATTAAACGTAAAATAGATAATATCAAGTAATAATTAGTTTAAAAGAGCAACAACAGAGTCTCTTGCCGGCTCTTCTCTGTAGAAACTGCCTTCCGAACCGGCGGTAAATGTTATAACTGTGTTATGACAATTCAAAAGTGCTTCTATAGGAAGTCTATTTGAATAAATAATAATAATAATAATAAAGATACACATAAAACAACACATTAAATTCTCTAAAGGGCCTCTGCGTGTTGGATCTGTGTCCCCACGTAAGCCTTCCAAAAGACCGGGTGCTTTCCTTCTGGAGGTACCCGAGTATTATGGAAAGATACACATAATAATAATAATAAAGTCTTTATTAAAACTGTTAAATACATACAATTATATTAGTAGAAAATAAATGCTTACGTTAAGATCTAAGATCCAGACTATGAGTTATTATTTAAAGAATAGGATAAACAGTTGAGTCCCATGCCCCAGTCTGGGGCGTACTAGGTTATACGTATTTTGTGTGAAATTTAGAAGATTTCGCGGGTCAACGACCCGAGAATTCAATTCTGCCTGGATTTCGATAGTCAGCTGCTGGAGTGGGATGGATATATTGCGGTGTGCGGGTGCGAAAGGGAGGGTGTAAGGCTTCCTATGTCTGGGCGTCTCGGCGTCGCGTGGTGCTAGTTTGAGCGGCAACTATTATTATTATGTTTTGTTAAATCGCTTTTACTACTGAGCGTTTTTTAACCGACTTTACTAAAAATGAGCGCTACATAGAAACGATCGGTTATCTTTAATAGCAAATAATTACATAATAATTTACTTTATAGTGCTATATTTTTTATATCATGTCCATTGTATTGTTCTTTCTTTGTGTACAATAAAGAATTTTTATCATTATTATTATTATATTTTACTATATAATTTGTATGTATGTAATGGATAAACATAAAAACATCTATTATTAAGCCATTTTGAAAATTTTCGTCATTATTCGTGAGTGACATAGGATATAGAGTTTTGATTGCTATCCTAATTCAAAATAGGCGGCGCCAGATCTAACGGCAAGTCTTATATCAAAAAACACAAAGAAATATACAGTTTTCCCAGCGTGAGGCCACCTAGGGTCATTAATGGGCCACCCTTATTACACAGTAGAGGTACTGGAGAAATGTTTTATACCTACAAGTTATCCTAGTAAATCTGTACATAAATACTTATTATGTACGTAAATCAGAGTGTGGTGTGTCACGCTGTTATAGGTACTGTGTTCCAGTTGCAGTGCGCGGGTCGAAATCGAATTGCGATATGTGCAATGCACTGAGTGAGGTGAACTGTATATTTGTGTGTAACTCACTCATCTAGACTAAATTTTAACCCACTTTAAGACAAATATAGTACAAACTCTGTACACTTATCACGGATCGGTGACAATACAATAGTTTCATGAGTTTATCTTATTATCCTGATTAGGATCGCCGGGATAAATAGTTTCTCTACGTATCTGTGTTAAAGCAAGTGAGGCAATTTAATTGATTCTATCATTAAAGTGCATTTTTGTTTGAACCACCGATCCTAGTAATCACACTAACCACACTATCACACTTCACACTGATATTTTATATCTGAAAGTTTGTTTGGATGTTTGTCCGTCAATCACGCTGAAGAGATTTTGATGGAATTTGCCATAGAGACAGCATACCCTGTCTGTATGGATATATATCCTGATAAAATGATCCCTTGGGAAAAACATAAATCATGCTATCCGGACGGTGCCGGGACGAGCGTGTAATATACACTTTTATATGTCCACTTATCGAGGCTTATCTATCGGGTAATTACGAAGAACATTCGCTTTATCACTATCGGTGTCAATAAGCGTGATAAAGATTTGACTTTCATACCACCTGAGTGTCATTTCTAGGTGAAGGTCGGAAATATAGGTCGTGTATGTACACTCTGCGGATTGAATTCGACATTGATTAGTTACGTGATAGATTCATTCGGCTAGAGGAAAATAGATGATTTCAGTCTTATTATCATCACTACGTAGTATAAAACGAACTCTTTGCCCCTATGTCCGTATGTATGCTTATTTAAAACCACGCAACGGATTTGATGGAGTGTTTGTCATAGATGGAGTGATTGAACAGGATTGTTTATATGTATGACATCTTTTAAATTACTCCAAATTTAACGCGTGCAAAGCCGGAGGCAAAAGCTAGCTATGTAGTTAGTTATTTATCAACTGACGGCCTAGAAAACGAAAGAGGTTCTCTATTCGACTGTATATTTTAGATTTTGTTTCTGGATAGCTCGGTTTTCAACCGATTGGCGTGATTCATTTAGTGTTTAAATGGAAATTGATATCTATTTGATCCCATGATCATTTTAGAATCTGGAGTATCTGGTACCTCTCTTTCCGTGATGTTAGTTATTTACAAGTCTCTAACACAAGTATACATAAAGGAACTTTATTGTAATTGTGTACAATAAATGGAATTTAGACAACTAAATTTGTATCTAGTGATTTTTAAACACGCTTTTACTAGCTTCACCTGTATGTTTTAAGAGGCCATCAAAAATGTAGTCCGTATTTATAAATTAATGTTCTATATTAATATACTTTGTTTCTGTATGTATGTACATATTGTACATCTAACCTCTTGGTCTCTATTCCTGCTTTAATTTATCGAAGTACACTATTGTTAGGCGTAATCGTTTAAAAAAAAGGCGTTTTACACTAATATTATAATAGGAAACTTTTATATTTGTATGTGTGTAACGTTTTCGCAAAAAACTGATGGAGCGATTTAAGAAAATTCTTTCATCATTAAAGAGCTGCAACTTCACTGAGTGACATAACTATATAGGCTACATAAAATGGCGGCGGGACGCTACCGCTAATAAGTTATAACCGTGAAAGTCCGTCTGTCTGTACGATTTCACATCCACAGCACCAATTTTTGTAAAGAATTTGTGTAAAATACTGAATTTTTAACCGACCTGCTCAAAAGGACTGGAAATTATCAATTTGTAGCGTATTCTTTTATCCATTCAATCCATATTTGTTTCATTTTCATTCATGTAGCAACAGAGCTAGTAAGATTGGGATATTCGGGTACTAGATAGATAGATAGATACAGGTCCGTAATACATTCGATTACCACTGAAAAACCGCTTATAATGCGATTCTCAAATTGAATAGCGAGTGCACTGTTTACACATAGTGAAGCCCCCTGGCCCTCCGTGGGGTATCGGGCATATATCTGTTTCACTGATCGATTTTCTTTATGAACAAGGTGATCAGTCTATGTTCTGCTAAGCTGAGAAATCTGAGAGAGCCCCGAAAATCTAACCCAGGACCCCTCGGTTCTACACTCACCTGTTAACCACTGTACCAAAGATCAAGGCACTGTTTATGCGTGTTTATTCGCCTCGCAAATCGTACGAAGTGCGCGATAAAATCGCGTGAACTCAGCCCGCACGGTAGACGCGCCGTCGATCCGGTCATTCACCTAAGGCTTTACACCGACGTGAAATTCGATATAATTTATATGTATGTCTGTACTTGCATTCGTTCCTGCTACTGTGTCTATGATATCTAACGTTTGGTGCCTTTTGGTAAATAGGATAAGATACTCACTGATCTGTTTAAATTGAATAAATAATCTTTTTTTATAGCTTAATTCAAATAATAAGCTTTTTCTATAGTTTAGATTGTATCTAGTCTTATACCTTTAAACGAGCAATTCTTGTATATATATATATATAATTGGAATCTCGGAATCGGCTCCAACGATTTTCATGAAATTTAGTATACAGGGGGTTTCGGGGGCGATAAATCGATCTAGCTAGGAATTTTTTTTTAGAAAATGTCATATTCGTGTTTTATTCGTGTTTTTTTTTCCTGACATCTATTGGTGAATAATAATACTATTTTGCTTCGTAGATAGCTGGACAACTGAAATAACACACAGGCACTTTTTATACCGATATTCCTACGGGATACGGACTTACGCGGTTTCAACCGCGGGTCACAGCTAGTTTTGTGTTTAAAAGCCAACACTTTTACAAGGGTTCAGGTGGATGCATGGGCAGTGGTGATCGCTGGATACTGGGCGAACCACAGTTAGATTTCCCACCTTATTTATTTATTTACTAGCTGCGCCCCGCGGTTTCACCCGTGTAAGTCCGTATCACGTAGGAATATCGAATTAATCATATCTTGTGATAGAGTAAACCGATTTCGATGAAACAAAAACTAAATTATACATCAAGTTACGTATAATTTTTGTATATAAACATTGTCTGCTTACTTCGTAGATTTTACGTGATGTGCGCACAAACAAACAGACAAACAGACGAAAATTTCAAAAATCATGGAAATGGGTTCTGTTAGTTATCTTTTCACACACTGGCTATTTGTTTTTTCAAATTTTTTCAATGTACAAAAATGACTTCTACAGATTTATTATATGTATATATGTATATATGTATATATGTATATATGTATATATGTATATCTATCTATATATATAAAATTCTCGTGTCACAGTTTTCGTTGCCATACTCCTCCGAAACGGCTTGACCGATTCCTCTGAAATTTGGTAAGCATATTGGGTAGGTCTGAGAATCGGCCAACATCTATTTTTTATCCCGATATTCCTACGGGATACGGACTTACGCGGGTGAAACCGCGGGGCGCAGCTAGTATGTATATAGATTACATTAAGGATCACCAACGTTACATACACGGGTAACATGGATGGAAAGTTTTATCAAATAGCAAACATAGATTTAGTGCTGTCATAATTAAACCACTACTAATTAAAATAACCGCCTCCTTGGTACAGTGGTTAACGCGTGAGCTTAGAACCGAGGGGTCCTGGGTTCGATTCCCGGTGGGGACGCACAAAAAAAAATGTTTCGGTCTGGCAGGACACAGAAGGCTGTCACCTACTTGTCCGTAAAGAAAATCGATCAGTGAAACAGATGTATATCATCTGCCCCATACCCCACTAGGGGACACGGGACTTCACTTTTTTTTACAATTAAAATAACATTTCACAGCAGCTAACAGCTATTTAAGTAAGAAATTTTGTATTAATTATATTTTACACAAAAATTAATAGTAATCCTACTTATATTATAAATGCGAAAGTTTGTAAGGAGAAGTGTGTGTGTTTGTTGCTCTTTCACGCAAAATTACTGAACCGATTGCAATGCAATTTGGTACGTAGACAGCTGGACAACTTCCAAGCTATCACAATAGGAACACCACGTCATATATTGCAACATAAGAAAGAAAATTTAATATAGTATAGGTTTGCATTAATTTATGTTATTACTAGCTGCGCCCCGCGGTTTCACCCGCGTAAGTCCGTATCCCGTAGGAATATCGGAATAAAAATTTACCTATATGTTATTCCAGTTGTCCAGCTGTCTACGTACCAAATTTCATTGCAATCGGTTCAGCAGTTTTTGCGTGAAAGAGCAACAAACGCACGCACATCCTTACAAACTTTCGAATTTATAATATTAGTAGGATAGGATAGTAGGATATGCTTAAGCATCACCGCTTGTCTTGTATAAATGCGTTTGTTTGGCCCTGGGTATGTATAAAACTACATAGAAGGTTTTTAATAAGATACAATAAGTTAATACCTAATAACAGATCATTCATTCACCTAAAATGGCATTTGACGGGGATTATATGCTAATTTAGAAATGAACCTGTCTCCTTCCTAGATAAATGTATTTAGAAATTAAAGACTTTTAAACGGATTTTAAACGCGATTTATTCATTATATTATTAACCCGACGTTTCGAACACTTTACAGCGAGCGTGGTCACGGGGAGACTCCCCATAAAAAGTCTTTAATTTCTAAATGTATAATACTCGCGTAAAATCAAACACAAGAAAATACTAGATAAATGTAGTTCAAATTTGTTCAAAATTAAGTAACTGTATACATTATTAGTTATATAAGTATAAGTATATAAGTATAAGTTATATAGTTATAGTAGAAAATAGTTCATCCTTCAATGATATTGAAACATACATTAAAACTTCACGTTTATTACATTTGTATAATTAACATGCCAATTATTCTTATATATATATTAGATCACCATTTTAAAAATGTTTTTTCCCAGTTAACTTTCTTACTAATTTATTTCCTCTACTCTCTAGACAATACTATGTCATAATCCTGTCATAATCCGCAGATTTTCAGTGACGTGATACTTTTGGTGTTTGGTAGTACATTGCTGTCAATTGTTCCCATTTCAATATCAGAGAAATGAAGTGGTTTCCTCTCCAATAGAAAATATAATTCACATACATACGGTCACAAAAACGCTAATTAAAGTTAATAAATTAATTATATTGATCGATTTTAGGATAACTTACGGATGCTATATTTTTCTTGTGTTTGTACGTAAGGATGAAATATAATTTCAATTATTATTAAAAATAGACATCTTGTAAGCTAGATAGACACCTTCTCTTACTTATGTGTTATCTGATAGAAATCGTTTTAAGCTATATGACTGCTTTTTTATCTAACTGTGTGTATCATTTTTGTATATGTCATAACTGGTATAAAAACTATACAATAATCATAATTTGTTGATAAAATCATTATAAACATTAATGTGACTTTAACTCTTACTCTTAAAACAAACAAGCTGAAAAAACCTTTTTTCGTATTAAACGTAGGTGACGATAATTAATCAACGTAAAAGTAATGTTATTTTTATAGATAAACACAATCTAGATACAGCTCGAAATAAAGTAACCAGCTTAGATTGCACGCACAAACGCGCACATAGCAACAGCGTAATTTAACTACACCCCACTTTTGTCTTACCTCACCAAGGCCTTTGACACAATTGCACACCAAAATAGCGCATATTGCGAACGCTATAAGCTTCAATATCGCACTGTCGGCGACGCATTTCACTTACAAGCATAAAACTGGTCGGAGAATAATTGATAAGCGAGCAAGTCTCGATTTTTGTTTGTTTTTTTCGAGCGGAGTCTCGCAAGGCGCTGTACTGGGCCCAGTTTGTTCGACCTTGGTACTTAGGGTTGGAAGAGATAGTCAATTAATAACATTAACGATAATATTTTTAAGCAAGTTTGTTTCTATACGGTGTGAGGTTTGGTAAGTATCAGCTTATGCTTGTATTTTTTCTTTGGTATGGGGTAAATTTTAGAGATATCAACAAATTATAGGAAAGAACTGCTAATACCATTAAATATATACATACATTATTAAATATATAAACTACTATACCATATAGATATTGGATATTTAAATATATTTCCAAGAAAAAGTGGCCTTTGTCACCCCTGAATCTTTATTACATTCATATGTATTCCAGACTTGTGTAAAAAATGTTTTTTCATCGTTATTTCGAAACAGCAGAACTAATTCTGATAAGCTTTCATTGAGAGTCTAAAATTTATCAGCATTAATGGTTTCTAGAGATCTTATATAGTTTCATATATACTTCCTCTGGACGATTATGCCATTGGTCAATTCTGTATAATTTTAAAGTAGGTAAAGACCCTATCACACTGACACTTACCCAATTAAGATGGAAAAAAGGTGTGTTTTTATCTTTATATTTGCTTAACTCACACTATATTATTATAAGTAATTCACTAGGTTTAACTTCAGAGGTGTTAGAATCACCTCAATTGAGTGACATTGCATTATAAAATGACTAGCTGCGCCCCGCGGTTTCACCCGCGTAAGTCCGTATCCCGTAGGAATATTGGGATAAAAAGTTGCCTATATGTTATTCCAGTTGTCCAGCTATCTACTTAACGAACTTCATTGCAATCGGTTCAATAGTTTTTGCGTGAAAGAGCAACAGACACATCCTTACAAACTTTCGCATTTATAATATTAGTTTTAAAATGATATGAAGAATTCTCGTAAAATTAAACATCTAAACTATGCATACATACAAACATTTTAAAATCTTTTAAGAAATCAAAATAAAGCATTTAAATAATTTCAATCATTTACTTTTACAAGTGAGGCTAAACCAGAACTATTTACTTTGTTTAAAAGCCTCATTGTATTTGAAGAATTTTTCATTATAGTTTATATAGTAGTAGGAGTTATTTTATTATACTACCAATTAATAATAATGTCAATATACTTAAAATAATCATCATCATCATCATCATCAGCCCGAAGCCCGATTTGTTGCTATTGCAGAAGTAAATAGATGAAGCCATAGACTTCATTAATCAACTATGCTGAGCAAATACGGGTTGCTGGATATCATATGATTTAAAATATATTTATACCAATTATAAATGACTAGCTGCGCCCCGCGGTTTCACCCGCGAGATAAAGAGTTGCCTATATGTTATTCCAGTTATCTAGCTGTCTACGTACCAAATTTCATTGCAATCGGTTCAGTAGTGTTTGCGTGAAAGAGCAACAAACACACACACATCCTTACAAACTTTCGCATTTATAATATTAGTAGGATTAGTAAGATTGTACAGAGTTTCTTGTCGCCTCTTCTCTGTAGAAACTGCTTTCCGAACCGGTGGTAAATGTTAAAACTATGTGAATTCAACAGCGCTTCTATAAGAACTCTAATAATTCTAACTCTAATAATTCTAACTCTAAGAACTCTAATAATTCTAACTCTATTAATTCTATTAATAACTGTTTGAATACAGTTTAAAACTGCCTTTAATTATGTTATATTGTAAGTTATTTATATGATAGTGCATCGGAACAGTGCATTGGAGGTCATAAGTTATCACTTGGATAACTTTCTGAAGGTGACGCACACGTATGTATGTAACACAATCTATACTAATAATATAAAGCTTAAGTGTGTGTGTTTGAACGCGCTAATATCAGGAACTACTGGATTGCAAGAATTATTTCACAGATGGATCACGTGTGGATATAGACCGTATTTGTACTACTGGTGAAGCCTAATATATTAGCTGCGCCCCGCGTCTTCACCCGCGTAAGCCTGTACGCCGTAAGAATATCGGGATAAGAAGTTGCCTATGTGTTATCCCAGTTATCCAGCTATCTACGTACCAAATTTAAAGCAACAAACACCAAATACTCCCTTTTTGACGTCGGTTGATAGACGTCTAGTAAGGGTAATATTATAGACGATTTTATATTATTAACATAGAACTGAAGTATAGATATGTCTATTTTAGAAAGCGTATCTGTTCCTAAAACTAGTGCTGGCTCAGTGGTTAGGGAGTAGGATTTCAATAGAATAGTAGAGGGTTCGAAACCGGACGAGCGTGATAGAATTCAAAAGATTTTTCTATCTATTTATTATCACTGCTCGAAACGGTGATAGAAAACATCGTGAAGAAACCAGCAAGTCAAAGATTCAAAAGTTCTAAGATATTTGACATCTGACAACCCGCACTTGGCCCACGTGGTGATCATGGCCTCATAGGAGGCCTTTGCCAGTAGTGAAATACATGTATAGGCTGATGATGATGATGACCTGTCTTCTGGCACTACGGCATCGCAGATACGAGTATAACGAGATAAAATAGATTAATTTAAAGCATGATAATACCACTTCATGAGAGTTTCACCTCATTTGATTATAAGTAAAAATTAATGTAGCAGTGGTGGCTCAGTGGTGAGATACTGGGACTTCAAAATCGATAAGTCGGGGTTCGAGAACGGGCAAGCGTGCAGGAAATAAATTGATTTTTCAATTTTTCTGCACGTATGGATAACATCACCACTGCCAACAACGGTGAAGGAAAACATAGTGAGGAAAACGACATGTCCAAGAATCAAAAGTTCGACGACATGTGACATCTGTCAACCCGCACTTGGCCAGCGTGGTGGATTATGGCCTGAACCCTCATAGAAGGCCTGTGTCCCAGCAGTGGGAACATATATGGGCTGATGATGGATGGATGGAGAAAACATTAGTGCTTGTATGTGATAAGTATGATAAAGTTAACTTTATACGACTCTACATTGTATGATGAATAACATATTTTTTCTATATTAAAAGGAAAATTGGCTTATTCGAATGTCTCATGTATCCTAAACGATACTTAAAGCTGGTTAAAGATAATATATCGTTACAACTTTAGTTCAATATCGAATTGTTGATTTTTATTAACTCTCTCACTTTACATTTATTTTTTATATTAATTTACGTGTATGTATTTATATTTTATGATAAACTATGCAGACCGATGTCAGGGTGTAAACTCTACATCACTCTACATATACAATACAAGAGTCTTTAGATACTATACAAGAGTCTTTAGATTGCTGAAAGTATTAGTATTAAAATATGGGAGAGCGTAACGAGACATTGTAGAGCTGTCCCATTTTGTGGCCTATGAAATAGCATTGTTTCTTTAAAAGCAAACAATAACTAATTATAAATTAACATTAAATATATTGGAGTATATTGTATCTAAAAATATCATATTACGTTGTGTATTAGTAGGAATGTAGAGTTAGTGAATGCTAGAGCTAGAATATAGAGTTATAATGACGTAAGTCATTATAAGTTCTATAATTTTTTCTGTAAAAGCAGGCAAATGAACTAAAGGTTCGTCTGATGGTATACGATCATGATTGCCTATGAAAATGTACATAGTGCCTCTGACAATGCGTTTCCAGCTTTTAATGGATAAGAGTTTTAACGGCTAAAGGAAGGGAGGGGAGAGAAAAAGGATACGGGCTTCGGGCTCCCCGCTCACCGAACGAAACATACTAACTATTTCATGCCGTTCTCCTGTGGAGGTGGGTGGGTGGCCCAATTCGTGCTGAAGCGTGCTCCATTCCCAATATAAAGCTACATAATAAAGAAAATATCTTATACAGTTATGAAAATTAATTCATCAACTTCAGGCTTCATTATTCTTTACTCATATCCTACTAATGTTATAAATGCGAAAGTTTCTAAGGATGTGTGTGCGTTTGTTGCTCTTTCACGCAAATACTACTGAACCGATTGCAATGAAATTTGGTACGTAGACAGCTGGACAACTGGAATAACATATAGGCAAGTTTTTATCCCGATATTCCTACGGGATACGGACTTACGCGTTTGAAACCGCGGGGCGCAGCTAGTATTATAAATGCGAAAGTGTGTAAGGATGTGTGTGCGTTTGTTGCTCTTTCACGCAAAAACTGCTGAACCGATTGCAATGAGTTTTGGTACGTAGACAGCTGGACAACTGGAATAACATATAGGTAACTTTTTATCCCGATATTCCTACGGGATACGGACTTACGCGGGTGAAATCGCGGGGCGCAGCTAGTAGGTTATATATAAATTTGCTTTTAGCGAAACGACTTTAAGTGTTACAAACTTGCTTATGTTGTGGCTAGATGGCGCTGTATGCAGTCTGGAAATAATTTTCAGGAAGACAAAATAAAATGAAGTTTAGTCATATTAAGATTTACAAAGATTCGTTTATTTAACCGATATGTTTTGAGAAGCGAATTTAAATAACGATTTGAAAGAAATAATAAACGTTATAACAAACAACTAGCGGTGCACCCCGGCTTGACCCGTGGTACTTAGATAGCATTGAACATTCAGAGATTACGTACTAATCAACGGTGAAAGTATTTTTGAAATCGGTCCAGCAGTTCCTGAGATTACCGCATTCAAAAATTCAAACTAGGCTTTATTTTATTGGTAGGGGCTAATTTGGTTTTAAAAGCTTATTTTAATTACGCTTAAAATAAATAAAAAAATGTTATAATCAACAATAAGAAGCATGAAGATAATTCATATATTTTATTATTTTAGAAGCGATGTTGTTGAAATACGTAAAAGAAACAGTTAAATCTTCAATGTCTATTAGTATTATTAGTTTTAGATTCTATCACATATTTCCTCACTTGCATGTAAGTAAGGTAATTACATAATCTGGGCGATATTTATCATCATAATAAGATATACTCATGAAATTATTGTATTGTCACCGATCCTTGAGTGTACAAAGTTTGAATTAAATATAAATATTTCAATATAATACGGATCAAAAAACTGAAAAAGTATAAAAGATATTCCTTGTACTTAATTCAATTATTGAAATGTGTTATATTTTTAGAATGTTATATTTAATAGTTGGTTTTGATTTCTTATAAGCATTTCTATTTAATTTCTTTTATTTATTTACATTTTGTTTCTTATAAGAACCTTCTATTTTATGCATCGCATATTCGCTTTTAAGTTATTTACCCTAAGAATGACAGAAAAACAATAATTACTAAAAAAGAAACCAAACAAATCAATTTTAATGTGATCACACGGGAGGCACAGGCTTTCAAATGAAAATGATTCATCAAAATCCGTTTACCCTGTCGAAAGTTCGGATGTAACAAGGCTAAAACATACAGTCGAATTGAGAACCTCCCCCCTTGTATGAAGTCGGTTCATTAAAGGTTCTTCATGTGTATGTTATAATTTCTAAGTGTCTTAAAATCGTATGAAAATCTTAAGACTAAACGAATTTTATCATCATGATCAGCCCATACATATTCCCACTGCTGGGACACAGGCCTCCTATGAGGGTTCAGGCCATAATCCAGCACGCTGGCCAAGTGCGGGTTGGCAGATCTCACATGTCGTCGAACTTTTAATTCTCGGACATGCTGGTTTCCTCACGATGTTTTCCTTCACCGTTTTAAGTGGTGATGTTATCCACATGTTCAGATACATTGAAAAATCAATTTATTTCCTTCACGCTCGCCCGGTCTCGAACCCCGGCTTATCGATTTTGAAGTTCGAGGTTCTCACCACTGAGCCACCACTGCTTTAAACGAATTTTATAGATTTATTAATTCATCTGAACCCAGTTCATCACTACAGCTCCAAACGGTGAGGGAAAACATCATGGAATCAGGCATGGACCAGATGCAAATGTATACATCCCTACATGTGACATCTGCCCACACTTGGCCACAGGTTGTAGCCTGAACCGTCGTGAACAAATGTCCCTGTCCCAATGGGGACAAATATTCGCTGATGATGATGATGATTTAATTGCCTTGCCCTGTCTCTTCTTAATATTGTTCTGTATCTCTCTTTTAATTCTTTTCTTATGTTTCTTATCCTATTATAATGCTTATGATAGTGGGTTATATCAATGAACCCTCGTATGTGATACTAGCGGTCCGCCCCGGCCTCGCTCGTGGTATATATATAGCCTATAGCCTTCCTCAATAAATGAGCTATCTAACATATCAAGCCGCACAGTAAACTATTTTTACTTTCGTTTTTTTTTTGTTTGTTCTTTTTTGTTAGTTTTTATTCTAGATATTAGTTATAAATTATTTATGGAGATATATATATATATTTTTTTTTGGTACTTAGGGTTTTTGTGTATGTGCGGTGCTGTGTGTTTATAGACAATAAATTTATTTCTTACAATGAAAGAATTTTTCAAATCGGAGCAGTAGTTCCTGAGATAAGTGCGTTCAAATAAACAAACAAATTCTTCAGATTTATAATATTAGTATAAATTATATTGCAAGGTAAATAACGTATCCCTGAATATGACTATTTCTGTTTTATCAATTAGTATGATGTTTGCATTCACAACAAGAATGCGTATAACATAATATAATCCTACTAATATTATAAATGCGAAAGTTTGTAAGGATGTGTGTGCGTTTGTTGCTCTTTCACGCAAAAACCACTGAACCGATTGCAATGAAATTTGGCACGTAGACAGCTGGACAACTGGAATAACATATAGGCAACTTTTTATCCCGATATTCCTACGGGATACGGACTTACGCGGGTGAAACCGCGGGGCGCAGCTGGTTTAAAAATAAAGGATAGCTATCATTAATCTTCTAATTACTATAAATTGCTTAAGATAAAATATATCTTAATTGAATAATTTTCTTGATAAACAAGCGACCCGCCCTGGCTTTGCACACATGCAATTTTTACACATAAATTCAAGTTTTACACATATAAATCTTCCTCTTTTATCACTATTAAAAAAGTCGCATCAAAATCCGTTGTGACGTTTTAGATCGAATAGGGACTGACGATGGGAAATGACTTTGTTTTATAACACGTAAACGTATTGCAATCAATGAAAATTCTATGGAGTCACGTGATTAGAACTAAGTCCAGTAATAGTCTAAAGGTTTCTTCATTATTTTAACTACTGAATATATTTAACTCTAATTAAATTAACTATAACAAAGCACGAATCTATTTCCGTCCCTGCCATGTTCTAGGATCAATCGATTTTATTTAATAAAGCTCCGTGCGTCTCGAAATTTCTGTAATTTCTCACAATCACAATTTTAACTTAAACCTCGCCGCTAGCTTTCTGTTGCTACGCTGCATATAACATTAAAGTATATATAAAACCTTCTTTTTGAGGTTATAAAGCTTAAAGTCGATTACACGGGTTGCGAGTGTGTGTGCGGTGCATTTGTGTGCGCGCCCTGCGCGCTGCATCGGCCCTAGGTCAGTACTCTTCAGTGCATCCGAGTGACTGCATTCTCGCTCGCTTTACTTACAAAACATCAAAAATCAAACAAAAAAATCAAATATCCCAATCCCCAGTGTTTGAAAACGTACAAAACCGCGGCAATATCGCTATGGACAGTGAAGGAAACTCGGATAAACGATTCTTTCTCCGCCGCCATATTGATGCTATGTAAGTGCGCTTTCCAATTTTTGAATTCGGAACATGTACGAACGCCATGTTGGAAATCGTTTTTTTTTTTCGACAATGAAACATCTGCTCCAAGGAACAGTTTTTTAATTAGATACGAATCAATGTGCCAGTATTTTTGCGACTAAATGTCCGCTTTATTATTTTATGTGTAAAAAAAAATATAATTTAATGTTAACAAAATGTATTTATAGAGAAATGTACGAAGGAAAAGTATTTTAAATGCATTACGTCATGTTAAGATACAGTACTTAAGATACGCCATTTTGAAAATCGGCGTCCACGTCTTACTAAAGAGGTTTAATATAATTTAATATTACAAATAACTCTTCATAATTATAATCGGTTTAAAAATCTGTGCTGGCTGCAAATAACGAGATATAGTATTTTTAAAATTTTGTGACGTAATTTCAATTATATAATCTTATTTTAACTTGGCTTTACTAGTACAAAATTTAATTAAATACAAACACCAAGAATATAAATAATAAAACCGCTTTGATTAACATCTCTAGAACTCTATGGGTACATAACTAATTGTTATTAATATATCTAGGTTATGTAGAGTTCAGACTATCTTATTAGTCATTAAATTTTCTAGAAATATTTACCTTTAACACGTCAAATGAGGTCATACTGGTGACAATGAAATTATACTTATACAATTGATATCAAAATGCAAGGCCAGCAAATATTTAATCGTTTATAACAGTCTGTTTAAACCTTACGCCTATACGTTTAAAATGTCTCACAATTACATAAACATTTTATATAATTTTATCATTACGTGGTATAAGACAAAGTCGCTTTCTCTGTCCCTATGTCCCTATGTATGCTTAAATATTTAAAACTATATGCTGCGGATGTTGATGGGGTTTTTTTAATAGATAAAATGGAAGGGGAAGGTCTATATGTGTAATAATATATATTAATCAACTCCGAATAAACGCGTACAAAGTCGCGGGCAAAAGCCAGTTTTGTTATAAATATAGCCAATTGTGATCTAAAATTTAGTTGACCCAATTCGCTTTTATTGAATCTATATATTGGCCCGTTTCCTTTTCCTCACCCGTCCTAGTCCATTCCTTCGTTCCAGTCCTTAATCCTTTCCTTTTCCCTTACCACATAAAAGCAGGCAGCGCATTCATTGAGGTACTACCTTTGCGAATGTTCATGGGCGGTGGTAATCGCTTACCATGACATAAAAAAAATCTGTACATTAATTTCATAGATCAACCCATACAGACACAGAGACTGTACCGTCTGTTACATTTCTATAACGAAAGATAGGATGTCTTATATACTACTATTATAACCTATCAGCTGTTCACCCCGGCTTCGCCCGTGGTACATATATAGCCTATGTCACTGAAGTTGCATATTTCTAATGGTGAAAGAATTTTCGCAATCGCTCCACTTGTTTTTGCTTGAAAACGTTACAAACATACAAAAAGACAAAAGTTTCCTCTTAATAATATAAAAATGTAGACTAACTTTGCCCCGCGGTTTTATTCACGTTACACATGTTAAATTGCAGTCTTCATAGACTCATGGCTTCCTCAATAAATTGATAATTTATTACTGAATTTTTTTTTTATCAAATCGGTCTAGCAATTCCTGAGATTAGCCCTCAATTAATAACAACATTATCTCTGGAATTTTCAACTGTCTATTGCATCATGAGATACACCCTGGTTACATGCAGACAGACAAACAAGCATACAGATGGACAGCGAAGTCTCAGTAATGGGGCGTTTTACTCTTTGGTTATAGAAACCTTAAAATAAGGAAGTAGGAAGGAAATCCTCAATCCTCTATATATCCTATCCCAATATGGTATCATATTATCTATTCACTACGCCACACATTACTTTTAAATTTCGAATTAAATTTGTAATTTCGAAAGTTTTCTATAAAACCTTTTTAGTCCAGCAAAAAATAATAAACGAAAAAAAAAGCTACCCACAATTGGTGGGAAAATACGTCTGACTCTGAATCATATAATATCTTTCTAATATATAAAATTCTCGTGTCACAGTTTTCGTTGCCATACTCCTCCGAAACGGATTGACCGATTCTTATGAAATTTTGTGTGCATATCGGGTACGTTTGAGAATCGGCTAATATCTATTTTTCATACCTCTAAATGATCAGAGTAAGGCAGAACAGCGTTTGACGGGTGCAGCTAGTGATAATTTAAATCTTTAAATACACAAAGGAAACATTTGTGTTATGGATGTATGTTGGTAATGTTTTTACACAGAAACTACTAGACCGATTTTAAAAATTCTTTCGCCATTAGAAAGCTGCAACTTCACTGAGCGACAGGCACATTTGTACTTACCACGCGCGCAGCCGGGGCGTACCGCTTTGATAAATATTAACATCTAGACACTAGACATAGACACTTCGAATAAGAGCTATCATAAACCTGAACTTAAGACGTTTCATTAAGAGGCTATGCGACTAACCTAGTAATTTTATATTAGAGTTAAAGATGTGATGAGGTATCAGAATGCTTAAAATACTAGCGATCCGCCCCGGCTTCGTCCGTGGTACATACTAGCCTATAGCGTTCCTCAATGAATGGGCTATCTTACAATGAAAGAATTTTTCAAATCGGACCAGTGGTTCCTAAGCTTGGTGCGTTCAAACAAACAAACAAAATCTTCAGCTTTATAATATTAGTTTAGATTGATACTTATCTACTTACTTCTTAGTCTTGTGGTGTTGAAACGTCGTAGTGAGGTTTGGAAGAAAAGAATTCAAACAAAATAATCGTAAAATATTTTAGGGTATAGGTTAAGGACTTATTTACAAAGTTTAAATGAAATCTGGTGTTACAAGCATACAAACATACAAACGTACATGTGAAAATAAAAAAAACGCCTGTAACAATGAATCTAATTAAAATCGATTTAAATAAAAACAAATACAAATATTTTATACATAAACATTCACCCGCAGAAAAATTTGCCAGCAAATACTGTTATACAGCTTTATCAGCTGTTATTTGATACTGATAAACATTACATTGTCGCTCAGCGCTGAATTGGCGTTAAAATAAATGGCCTAATAACATCCAGAGCAGGTCATCGCCGCAATGTGGTTAGTCTATAGGTCTTTTATCGAATACACTTTACATACGCTGCGGAGTAACACAGCCTCTTTTTTTATATATTTTTTAAATCTTGCATAGATACCCACGGCCTCCGGAGATAAAGCAATGGGTTATGTCGGATACCTACCGACCAAAACCCCAGTGTGTTCCGTCAAGCCGCTTAAGGGCCTTATGTACTAGCTGCGCCCCGCGGTTTCACCCGCGTAAGTCCGTATCCCGTAGGAATATCGGGATAAAAAGTTGCCTATATGCTATTCCAGTTATCCAGCTGTCTACGTACCAAATTTCATTGCAATTGGTTCAGTGGTTTTTACGTGGAAGGGTAACAAACATCCATACATCCATACAAACTTTCGCATTTATAATACTAATAGGATTATGAAGAGATAATAATAATAAATTTATTATTTCGGAGTATCAAGGACCCAATATCAGTTTTTTTTTATTTCTATAAAGAAATAAAAAAAAACTGATATTATATTATGCTTTTAATCTAGTTTATATAAATAAACTAGATTAAAAGCATAAAATAATATACAAGTGAAAAACAAGTATGTATGTTTGGAACGGATAAACACATTGAAAACTTAGTCGTTGTTCTTTATAAGTGATAGGTTTTTCAAAATTAGGTAAAGCGATTCGGAGATAATGCATATCAAACACATGCAAACATACTTACATAAATTTAAATCTTTAGTGTTTATAATATAGATATTAAATGAAACGCTAGAGTCTAGAAACACATATTTTGATATAAGTCATTTGTATGCTACCTGCATAAAAAAACGGTATACGTAAAAAAACTGAACGAATATTGATGTAATTTTCACCAAGTACACCTACAAAGTGATATTTTTCGAATTATGGGTATCTAAATAATTTCTTAATACTCCCCGTGACCACGCTCGCTGTAAAGTGTTCGAAACGTCGAATTAATAATATAATGAATAAATCGCGTTTAAAATCCGTTTAAGTCTTTAATTTCTCAATAATTTCTTTATATATTCAGTGAGTTCACATTTTGTAGAGTTGCTTCTAAAAGAAAGTGGATAAATAAATAAATACTATAACACTAATATCATAAATATAAAAGTTTGTTTGTTTGGACGTTTATCCGTCAATCACGCTGTTACTGAACGGATTTTGATGAAATTTGGTAAACAGACAAACTATAATCTGACGCTATATAAGTATAGATTATAGAAACTATCAATTAGTTGTCCAGAACACATCTTTCTTTAATAACCTACTTGAAAGAAAGTAGGTTCTCGATTCGAGTGTATTATTTTTTTCTTTATAACTTTTTATGATGTAAAAAGAATTTTCAAATTTTTAGTTTTATAGCATTGAAATTTTTTTTTTGTTATTTAAAACGGCTACGTAGTTTAATTTAAATTAGATCAAATTCTAACAATACGAGTAACATTATTTTATTGTTTAAAATAAATGCAAAAGTGCTACTAAAATAAATAATATTTAAAAAAAACTAAAAAACACGCTTTAACAAAAATCATATTTTGCAAATTGAAAAATGGAATAATTTTATCAAATTAGTGTATTGTCATCGGTCCTCAATAAATCTACAAAGTTTGAACGAAATCTGGCCGTTTAAAGTGGGTCAAAATCGCGCCCAAAGAAGTCGGTTACAAACAAACATACAAACGTACAGGTGAAGCTAATAAAAAGCGTGTAATAAGTATCATGGAACAAAGAAACGTCTGATACTGAGTTCAATACAGTGTCATTTCGCATTGAGGGAGGGATCGTCCTCTGCTATCAATGTCCTCTGGGTGAGTGCCCTCCACACTCAGGATATTGACTCCGATAATGTTATAAAATGAATTTGTTATTGCGCCGCTGTGGCTCAGCGGTTAGAGAGGCAGTGGGTTCGATAATATAGGGACTGCTTTTTGAAGGGGAAGCCGGTATCCTTTTCCTTGCCCTTCCCAGTCCTTTCTTTTATTTCACTTATCAGTATTTTTAATCTCTTTTTTATTTGAAGTTGGTAATCCATTTGTAGAGGTGTAAGGTCTGCAATTGACCTTATGCCTCTCCAAATGTCCATGGGCGGTGGTAGTGCTTACCATCTGGCGACCCACCAGCTCCATTGCCGACTATGATATAAAAAAGAACTTAGTATAAGTCCTACTAACATTCTTAACGCGAAAGTTTGTAAAAATGTATGAATGTTTGTTACTCGTTTACTCGAAAACCACTGAGCGGATTTTGATGTTCCTTGGCAGTGTTGTAGGTTATGCGTCAAAATACCACATAAGCTATAGAAATACAAGCTTTTGCCCGCGGATTCGTCATCTGGTAGAGTCGCGAATATTGCATACATAAAATATTGCGTTTGTAGCTATAAAAAAAATCTATTGAAAATTGGTGAAAATTGGTGGTATCCAATGGTTCATTAATAGATCATTAATAAATAGATCCATTTTCTAGAGCCTCGAAGATCCTACTAGTCCTACTAATCCTACTAATATTATAAATGCGAAAGTTTGTAAGGATGTGTGTGTGTTTGTTGCTCATTCACGTAAAAACTACTGAACCGATTGCAATGAAAGTTGGTACGTTGACAGCTGAACAACTGGAATAACATATAGGCAACTTTTTATTCCGAT
The DNA here is from genome assembly GCF_012273895.1 of Zerene cesonia. NCBI lineage: Eukaryota > Metazoa > Arthropoda > Insecta > Lepidoptera > Pieridae > Zerene > Zerene cesonia. Next base: position 1,074,240 of record NW_024045131.1, on the reverse strand, counting down.
ATTCCTATGGGATATGGACTTATACGGGTGAAACCGCGGGGCGCAGCTAGTTAACCAAATCATTGTGGTACACGGTACACCACTTGACTTTAACTATAAAAGACTATTAGATAGCCTAGATTTTTCAATGATTGTATGTTTCATATATTGGTAGGTACCTGCTTATTATGTTTATAAGATAACATATATGAACAAATAAAGACCTTAAGTCTGGCCCTTGTTGTGATTGTCTTTTCAGCCTTGCTATCACTTACAAAAAGGTGTGTGTGCGATTCACACACGATAGAAGTAAAACTTCAGTAAATCGACAAAAGCATGAGATGAATATATATAAAACAGTATGTATATTTCTGTCTCATTCTTTGCCGGCTTCATTCTACACATTTTTGTATTTGTGTCTCTTACCTGTCGTTTTTCCATTGCATCAGCTTTGAAATCACAACGATTCTAAAGAAGTTTCACTTCAAAAACGTACATTCTTTCAAAATTTCTCACTTAGAAGTCATTTCAATGCTATGAAACTAAAAATAGGAGAAAAAACTATTAATAATAATTTAACGAATACCCTGTTTCGATGGAAAACACGGACAGGCAGACAAAACAATATTAAGTATGATATAATAATAATATAAATGCGATTATAAATACCTCTATGGAATTTCGTGTCTCACATTAAAGACTTTTGAGCGGCTAAAAATTGATTTATTATCCATATTTATACCGAACGTTTCCTAAACTTTAAAAATTAAAAGCACTTATAATTTAATAAATGCCTATACAGCAATCGTTATTTATATGAAATTCATTTAGATATTTAATATAAGATAATCCAAAAAAAAAAAAACTAAACTTTTACAGCTTTCATAAGATAATTTCAAAATAATTTATCCCTTTCTAATAAAAACTAAAACCCGATGTATTGTTACCTACATTCCACAAAACTATTCAAATCCATAAATATGTATTTTAAATAACAAACAAACCAATTACAACAAAAACATAACTCACATATGCATATACATTCAGTCGAAGAACATAAAAAATTACTATGCCTCAACATCTATATACAAACTCAAAGGTCCTATTTACAATAAAACATAAATTCATAGCCAATAAAACCTTGGGCATAGACCATAAAAATGTACAAAAACCACACGCATCTATTCGGAAACAAAAAATAGCAACACCGGCCGAAAACGACCAACTGCATTAAAAAAAATACACAAACCGTTTTAAAAATATAGACCAATAGAAATGTTCTATTAGTTTGAACATAGAATGCAAGATGCGTTGTTTGAAATGACCAATCGGGTGCGCGCGCGCTCCCGCCCTTTGTGTGTGTGACGCGCTGGCCCTTTTCACGTTAGAAGCCGAGCCGAGCGGACGTGTTATCCATTTTATGGGACATTTGATAGTTTATGTGTTAATGTTGTTTTGAACGTTTGATTCTATCGAATATATTTTATTATAAATAAGTTATTGTTGTTAATCGATTGCTAACCGAATAACTTGTTGTTTTAGTATCATAGATTGATCGTAAAATGCTGTAGCAAGGAATAAAAAGGTACTAAATAATTAATTTGGATAAAGATATTGAAATACCTTTGGGTTTATTTATTGTATCAACTTTTAAAGCAAAATGTTTTATGTCAAAAACATTATCAAATACATAGTTGTGTAAGGTCTTGAGGTTTGTTTGTAGAATCAGCATATTTATCAATATGTCCATGAAATCAATCGGTAAAACAGTTGATCTAAATGATTATATGTGGGAGTCGAGTACGTTTCGGCACGAATTGCGCCAGCTCGGACCGGGGAAGTACCACACCCCCACAGAAGACCGGCGTGACATAGTAGCATGCTACTGTGTATCGTACGGTGAGTGGGGAGCCGGAGACCCGATTCCTTTTTCCGATTTCCTCACCCTTCCTAATCCATTTCTTATTTCCAGACGACAATCCTTTCCTTATCTCTTACCCCGTAAAAGCGGGCAGCGCATCCGTAGTGGCACTACCTCTACTCTGTTCGTGGGCGGTGGTGATCGATTACCATCAGGCGAACCACCAGCTCAGTTGCCCGCTGTGACATAAAAAATCAGTAAAATCCTGTGTAATAGACGCAAATCATCTCAAAATTTGACACTAGGGACCAGATAGGGTTCCGTACGTTTGTTATTTAGCTTTAGACCACAATGTCCGAAGTTTTTTTTTCTTTCTTCCTGTATGCTTTAGGTTTAAAAACGAGATGTAAAGTTAGGTGTGCTATGGTCTATCGAGATACACAGAACGAAATGACGACAAATTAGATAGGCTATGATCTATCTAGATACACATATTCCATTTAATTCTCACTGATTTTAATAACAATTGGATCTTCTCTCGAGTTCCTACCATTGTTAGGCCACTGATTCTAAACAGCGTTACAAATAATGATTCAGACATGACCTCGACGAGTGATTTGTTATCAGGTGACGTTATATGACGTCATCGCTAGTAACGACTAATATACGCTGTTATAATTATTACCAATTAGCTACAGTTATAAAATCAGATCTGTTGTAACAGGTGACACAGCAATCGGGCTAGTGTGTTTCGGAGAATTATTACATCTGCATGTATTAAAATCCTATCCTAGTAATATTATAAATGCGAAAGTTTGTAAGGATGTGTGTGTTTGTTGCACTTTCACGCAAAACCTACAGAACCGATTGCAATGATATTTGGTACGTAGACAGCTGGACAACTGGAATAACATATAGGCAAATTTTTATCCCGATATTACTACGGGGTACGGACTTACGCGGGTGAAACCGCGTGGCGCAGCTGGTGTTAATAAGTATAAAAAAAATCTTTACTAATATTATAATGCTGATGACTTTGTTTGTTTGAACGCACTAATCTCGAGAACTACTGGTCCGATTTGAAAAAATCTTTCAGTGTTAAATAGCCCATTTATTGAAGAAGGCTATAGGCTATATATGTAACTAGTGCGACAGTAGTGCTAGTAAGTTCCCACTAAGACTTTTCTAGATAGTTATTTTCTAAAAAAAATCTTATCCCCAAATGGGTAGTCCAGAATCCAGATTCTAAAATGAGATCAAATAACAACAATTTTCTATCCAGCACAAAACGATCAAGTCCTTCGGATGGAAACCCCCGGAGTTATCCTGTAAGCGAAAGAAAAACAATCATATTGACATCCTCCTTCGTTTTTGGGACGTCGGTTAAAAAATACCACGAAATCTCAGACATACCGTGAAGTAAACAATTCAGCTGGTACCTATGTCGTTAGCGCTGCACTGCAATCGATCCTAGGAATTGGCTTGAGTCTAGACTGTGACGTCACTAACGCCTGCGTATTATAGTCGAAGTTACGGCCCAGTGGTTCTTGAGTTACTGTACCGTGTTCGATGCGATTTTAGGCTTTTAGGTTTCAGTGTGGTATGGGTTCTTGTGAATTTTAAACATGTTTTTTAATACTAGTTGTGCCCCGCGGTTTCACCCGCGTAAGTCCGTATCCCGTAGGAATATCGGAATAAAAAGTGCCTATATGTTATTCCAGTTATCCAGCTGTCTACGTACCAAATTTCATTGCAATTGGTTCAGTAGTTTTTACGTGAAAGAGTAACAAACATCCATACATCCATACTTACAAACTTTCGCATTTATTATATTAATAGGATTAATGTTTCTACTTGATATATGTTTTTTTTTAATTTTGCCCGCGGCTTCGCACGCGCTAATTAGGAGTAGATTAACAGATGTTACTATACATATAAGCCATCCTCTTAAATCAGTCTATCTATTTAAAAAACTCCATCAAAATCCGCTGCGCAGTTTTAAAGATTTAAGTATTTTTTGCGACTTTTATACTATGTAGTGATGTAGTGATATTTTTACCGAAAATGATTTTTTTACAATGAAAAAGGTGTATTTTGTTAATTTTCATTGTTGATAGATAGATTTTTATAGATTTTTTTTTGTTTTATACTTCAAACACTGGGCCATAACCGCCTGTATATATGGGCTAATGATGACTTAAAACATATAAATTTATTAATTCTTACAAATATATAGAAATTCGACATTCTACATACGTTCATTATAAACATCTTCACCGAATATAACAAATCTATACTTAATGTTATAAAGCTGAAGAGTTTGTTTGTTTGAACGCACTAATCTCCAAAACTACTGGTCCGATTTGAAAAATTCTTTCAGTGTTAAATAGCCCAATTATTAAGGAAGGCTATAGTCTATATATGTACCACGGGCGAAGCCGGACCGCTAGTGTACGGTTCGTTGAAAATAACACGAATTACAATTAATTTCCCCGAATTATCGTTTCTGTTTCCCAGAATTTCGTTCCGCGAACAAGTTACATGTCTAACAAACGACCCATGTAACATCACCCCATATGAAAGAAAACCTAAAAAAAAGCTTTCACCCTCTCGCAAAAAGTATCGCTAGGTCATTAGGAAAGGGACAAACGTATATGCAAGAGCGGGAGGGACGATGGTCTATTTTTTGCTTGAGGCGGGATTTGGTACGACTCCGTATAGCCATGGTTTGTCTGTTTGTATGTATTAGGGACACGGTGGGTCGATTCTGCTTTGGATAGACGTGGACTTGGTCCTAAATATTGTTTTATATCGTCTGCGTCTCATTATAAATCTTTTGTGTTATTAAATTCACACTCGGAATATGTTTTAAACACGCTTTTATGAGCTGCACCAATGTGTTTGTAATTTAGTATGTATATTGTTTTGACATTGAAATATTATAATGTGTCATCATGTCAATAATTAAATAACTATTATTATATAGAATAACTAGCTTTTGCCCGCGGCTTCGCACGACTTAATCTAGTTTAACAGATGTTATTATACATATAAACCTTCCTCTTGAATCACTCTATTTATAAAAAAACCATCAAAATCCGTTGCGTAGCTTTCAAGATTTAAGCATACATAGAGACAGAGAAAGCGACTTTGTATTATACTATATAGGGGTTGTCAAATTAACTATATTGATTGGAACCCAAAACTTTAATGTAAGGCATTGTCACTGCCCTCACTAAGTTGGTTTATGACACTAGAGTGTCATTAACCTATTTGGTCACTTTCTTATCTCTCACATTTCTCACACAATTTATCCCACTCATACTTCATTTTTACATAAGGATCCCATTATAAAATTCATTAATTTCGCATCATTATCCAATTAATCGTTGGTATCCTAATTAACCACCATCTGTAACACCTTACACTATAATTTCTCACACAATTCTCTCACTCACACTTTATACGACTATATTTTATCAGCCTCACTCACACCTGCGCCATAATTTCTCTCACAAACCATCCATATTATGTTTATACTCTCACCACCATCCATCTTTGTTCACAAGAAACTCTAAGTAACATAAAACTTCAAACTCATGAGTAATCTTTTTGATGAGAAATTTTGAAAGAATAGAAAACATTTTATCACGAGGCAAGATACGCAGGTTCGAATCCTGCCTCGTGATCAAATTTTTTCTATTCTTTCAAAATTTCTCATTTATAAAGCATTTCAATGCTATAAAACTAAAAATTAAATCTTTTTGATTCCAAAGATTCTAAGAACCGTTCGTATAATGTTTTCATTGCTATAGTTATGTGTATAAAATAAATTTTAGAAATTTAGTTAATTAATTAAAAAGTGAAGGCCCGTGTCCCTGAGTGGGGTATGGGTCAGATTATATACATCTGTATCACTGATCGATTTTCTAGGCTGACGCAACCACTGTGCCAAGCAGGCAGTCATAGGTTATTTAAACAGGTACAAAATAGGTTGAATCAATTGTTTTTAATTTAATTGTAACCAACTCTGACTTGAAATAGCCTTTAGAAATTAAAAACTTTTCAACGGATTTTAAACGCGATTTATTCATTATATTATTAACCCGACGTTTCGAACACTTTACAGCGAGCGTGGTCACGGGGAGACAATATAATTGTTAAAAAAAGTGATTGCCGGACACCGATCGGAACCACGCTCGCTGTAAAGTGTTCGAAACGTCGGGTTAATAATATAATGAATAAATCGCGTTTAAAATCCGTTGAAAAGTTTTTAATTTCTAAATGTATAATACTCGCGTGAAACCAAACACAAGAAAATACTTTGAAATAGCCTTAGTTAATACCATTTATATAATCTATCTCCGTACTAATTAGCATCCACATTTGATCAGCGATTTTTGTGTGAAAGAGTTGAATATTTTTACATCCAATCAAACCCAGTCAATCAATTTTTATACGTTTCCAATGTAGGTATTGTACAAAAAATTTCTTAAATTCAAAAGCAATAAATAATTTAGTATTAACTTGTTACAGATTCTATGATAATGGTCTTCGATGAACGGTGAGCAGATGCTTCTTTTATCTTTTATTATTTATGTCATAGTCGGTGATGGAGCTGGTGGGTCGCCTGATGGTAAGCGCTACCACCGCCCATGGATATGTTGAAGTGTCAAGGAATGTGAGTAAGGGAAGATTTTTATAAATCCTACTAATATTATAAATGCGAAAGTTTGTAAGGATGTGTGTGTGTTTGCTGCTCTTTCACGCAAGAACTGCTGAACCGATTGCAATGTAATTTGGTACGTAGATAGTTGGACAACTGGAATAAAATATAGGCAAATTTTTATCTCGATATCCCACGGGATACGGACTTACGCGGGTGAAACTGCGGGGCGCAGCTCGCATACAATATTTAAAACCGAAACTGCCTTCAAATTATCAGAACTAGACCAAACTCAAATGGGAACGAACAGGAGGCACGAACTTTCCAATTAAAAAAAGAATAATCAAAATCGGTTCTACAAGTCAACTGTTATGAGGTGACAATCACGAAAAAATCGAGAAGTCTCCTTTTCATGAAGTGGATTGCAAACAAAATGGAAGAGAAATTGTTGTTTCGAAATAGTGCGCGTATTTACCACTAGCTGCGCCCCGCTGTTTCACCCGCGTAAGTCCATATCCCGTAAGAATATCAGGATGTAAAGTTGCCTATATGTTATTCCAGTTGTCCAGCTGTCTGCGTACCAAATTTCATTGCAATCGGTTCAGTAGTTTTTGCGTAAGAGCAACAAACAGACACATCCTTACAAACTTTCGCATTTATAATATTAGTAGGATATGTAAAAGATGATAAACCTTAATTTTCTTTTTTAAGTTTCCTTCAACTATTTTATTGATGGTGAGTATATTGCACTGTAAGTGATTTAAATACAAGCATTGCGAGTGTCTTTCCGCCCATATTATAATTGAGTTAGTTCCTTAAGACGTAAATAATATTAATGTTAAGACAATTACGAAGTAAGCTCAATGTAAATTCATCTTTCTCTCCTTTTTACTAGTTTTTTTTTTATGCCCAAGTAGCACGAGTAAAATGATATAAAGTATTGTTTTAATTGAGGTTAAACTATTTAATGCTACACAGATTTATAATATATAATATTGACTTATAATAAAAAACCACGAATTTAAAAATCGGCTCTTAATTGTGATTACACGATAGTAAATCGTACGTTTTTACTTAATTTAGGTTCACTGTCAGGTTTTACATATAATAGCATCAAGCATATTGATGATTTAATAAGACTTAAATTCACACCTTTTATAAATAAACACGAAATAGCTAAAAACTGTATTTAATAGTTGAAACGTCAAAGAAACAAGAAAAAGAACGTATAAAATATAGCATTATATAGTATCAAAATCACATATATTTCGCTTTATTTCTGTATATTCTGTGTATATCCAGATGCATATAAAAAATTATACCCTAATTAAAAACCACACAACACTAGCGGAATAGACACGTCATTAAACTACGTTCGATGTTGTTGTTATTATTTGAAAGTTAGACCCTAATTAGACGCATAGGGTACCTGTAAATTGTGGTTTGTGGTGCACACTCATCACTCAGTACCCACCGGAATAGTGGAAGGAAGTCCCACGGTTCACATCCGACATGTGCAAACCAGCGCTACGGATATTTGATCATAACCTGTGGATGTATCGAATGTTCAAGGTTTCAAATGTATTTATTTAATTGCACTTTCATAATTAGTGTCTGATTAATTTATCAATCTATGAATCTGAATTAATTATGTTTAATTACGCAAACACCCTATTTAATATTGTAGACACGAAAGTTTTTAAGAATGCATTAATGTTTGCTACTTTTTCACGCAAAAACAGCTTATCATATTTGTATGAAACTTGGTACAGAGATAGATTATGGTCTGGATTTGCTTAAATGCTACTTTTTACCCGAGTACCACGCGAGAGACGCCGTGGGTTACAGCTAGTCATCATCATCAGCCCATATATATTCCCACTGCTGGGACACAGGCCTCCTATGAGAGTTCAGGCCATAATCCACCAATATTTCTTGCACGCTCGCCCGGTCTCGAACCCCGACTTATAGATTTTGAAGTCCGAGGTTCTCACCACTGAGCCACCACTGCTTTCTACTGGGTTACAGCTAGTAATTGTATAAATTAAATGTGTTGCTTTGACTCGCCATCTTAAGTTTTTAATAAAGCCTTATTCCTGTTTAAATGATACTCAAATTATCGCTACAAATCTCTGTCGTCTCTATGTCTCTATTTCACGCCCCAACCACTTAACCGATTTCGATGAAATTTGATATCAAGATAGCTTGAATTCTGAAAAAGAAAATGAGATAAGCTTTATCCCGGAACTCCCACGGGAACGAAAACTATACTGGTTTTTGGGTAAAGTAGTTTTAAGTAAGTTGTTTAATCTGAAGGTATGTGTTTGAAACAGTAATAAAGGCTTAAAACAAGCAGAAATTATTACAGATAATTTAAAATCTTCAATATTTTATGAACTTCTTATCCTGTTACTAGAAGTTGTGTGTGCTAAGCTTATTTCTTACGAAGAGTCTAACTATTATTTCATGCAGTTTCAAAGAAAAACATTTCACATCAATTTCATACGAATAATCAGAATTTAAAGATGAACTAAACCTTCCTAAACTTGAGAAATTTTGAAAGAATAGAAAGAAAGAGTAGAAGAAATTCGATTACTGTGGCAGGATCACGGGTGGCCGAGAGGCTAGGCGTTGCTACGGTTAGGCAAGATACGCAGGTTCGTATCCTGCCTCGTGATCAAATTTTTTCTATTCTTTCAAAATTTCTCATTTATAAAGCATTTTCAATGCTATAAAAACTAAAAATTAAATCTTCCTAAACTTGTCAATGGTATGTTATAACTAGCTGTTTGCCTCGACTTTGCCCGTGGTACATAGTCAGTCACGCAGTGAAGTTACAGCTGTCTAATGGTGAAAGAGTTTTAGAAATCGCTTCAGTGGTTTTTGCGTGAAAATAATAAAAATATACAAAAATACAAATGACTTCGTTAAGTTAGCTTGCATTATATGCAATATACTTAGTAATTAGTAGTTAGTAGCTATAGTTATTGTCTAGGAGATGATCTTTTACTAAATTCGGCCAGGACACTACCACTTAAAGTACTAAATACTTATCCATCGAATATACGAGTACACAAACATTAATTAAAATGAGTGGATCCGTGGTGTTGGGCCATAAGTTGCGACACCAGCATTTTCTGAATAGAAGTCTAGGTTATTTATGTCATAACGGCAAGAACTGGTGGTTCGCCCATGGTAAGAGATCAGCACCTGAACTGAGGCTGAGGAGATTTGAAATTTCCACAATAATGTTGAAACACATTAATAATCCTATCCTACTAATATGATAAATGCGAAAGTTTGTAAGGATGTGTGTGCGTTTGTTGCTCTTTTACGCAACAACTACTGAACTGATTACAATGAAATTTGGTACATAGTTAGCTGGACAACTGGAATAACATATAGGCAACTTTTTATCCCGATATTCCTACGGGATACGGACTTACGCGGGTAAAACCGGGGGGCAGCTAGTAGGCTATATTTAAATATCTAATACTAGATTATATGGTACTTGCTTTTAGAATAATTCTTGGTATACTAAAGCAAAATGAAATTTGATATTAGAATATTTCATTTTACTTATTCAAAGGAATTAATCTAAAAGCACATATGGATATACGTACTCTAAGATTATTAAAATATACAATGAATATCTCAACTTACAGGGATACTTTTGAATCTTGAAGCAAACATAATATACGTTATGTATATCCGATAAACTAATATCTTAAAGATTTCTTTTCCGTCTATTTGTTATGATTTAAGTCAAAAACTAATACGCTGTGTGAAAACCCTTTGATCTTTTGAAAGCTTCATCCTTATGGAGTACTAGCTGCGCGCCGCGATTTCACCCGCGTAAGTCCGTATCCTGTTGGAATATTGGGATAAAAAGTTGCTTATATGTTATTCTAGTTGTCCAGCTGTCTACGTAACAAATTTCATTGCAATCGGTTCAGTAGTTTTTGCGTGAAGGAGCAACAAACGCACACACATCCTTACAAACTTTCGCATTTATCATATTAGTAGGATATATATATACAAGCTGAAACCTGCGGCTTCACTCGCGAGGTACCCGATTAAATGTAGCTTATTTGTGAATCCAGACAATAATCTATCCCCGTACCAATTTCATGCAAATCCCAACAGAGGTTCTTGCGTGAAAGAGTAACAAACATCCATACATTACAAGCTTTCGCATCTATATCAGTTGGATTATATAAGTAGCTACTGGTGGGGCAGTTAGTGTTACCAACCAATGGACTATCAGGCTGTAAGTCTGGGAAATAATAGGGAACTGAAATAAATACCTATTTCCTGATTTTGGGAAGTCCCGTGTCCCCTTGTGGGGTATGGGGCAGATGATATACATCTGTTTCACTGATCGATTTTCTTTACGGACAAGTAGGCGATCAGCATTCTGTGTCCTGCCAGACCGAGATATTTTGTTTTGTGCGTCCCCACCGGGAATTGAACCCAGGACCCCTCGGTTCTACGCTCACGCGTTAACCACTGTACCAAGGAGGCGGTCAAAGCGGCTGATTTTGGGAGTTTTTTCTTATTTCCCTGGCTCTTAATCATTTGAACAATTTCATTTTATGTGTTAGTTGGTTGTTCCTTGAACTTTAAAATAGAGAAATAATGCATCAGTTTTTTGTTTTTCTTTATTTCTTTGTGAGAGTTAGAATAAATAAAGTACAATCACATATTATAAATGTGAACGTTTGTTTGTTTGAATGTTTGTCCGTCAATCAAGCTGAAACTACTGAACGGATTTTGATGAAATTTGGTATATAGGTATGAGCTGACTTGGGTGATAGGATACTTTTTAGAAATTTTGATCACGGGTGGCCGAGAGGCTAGGCGTTGCTACGGTTAAGCAAGAAACGCTGGTTCGAATCCTGCCTCGTGATCAAATTTTTTCTATTCTTTCAAAATTTCTAATTTATAAAGCATTTGAATGCTATAAAACTAAAAATTAAATTTAAAGGATACTTTTTATCCCGATAAAATACTCCCTTGGGAGAAAACAGGAACAGACAGACACTAAATCATTTGCAAATGTCCTAATTCCACGCGGGCAAAGCCGCATACGGAATCTAGTAAATAAATAAATAAATTACACTATTAGAATGCTGAGTAAGACTTCTTTGAACGCTGAGATATATTTCTTAAAAATATCCCTGAAATTTTAATTTAGTATTTTCAAAAGTCTAATGAATCGCCTTTTATATAGGAAATGTTTTAACTTCCTAGTATTTTATCTGTAACTATTATGGTTCATGAGATACGGACGGACAGACATACCCATATAGACGTACAGGCTGCGAAGTTTTATTAAGAAGGTTCGTTGTACCCTTCGTCTACAGAACTTTAAAATAGAGAAGTAATGCATAAATTTTTTATATAAGTAATCTTTAATTGAACTTATCGATTAATCCTGCCAAAAAATTGTAAGTATGGATGTATGTATGTATGGATGTTTGTTACTCTATCACGCAAAAACTTCTAAACCGATTGCAATGAAATTTAGTAAGTAGATAGGTGGACAACTGGAATAACACGCAGGCAACATTTTTATCTCGATATCCCTTGCGACTTACGCGGGTGAAACCGCGGCGCACAGCTAGTAGTACTTTATAATACAATGACTGAAATTTAATGACAATTTATTTTTATTTTATTTTATAATAGGTCGTTATATTAATTTAAATGAATTGATGTCGAGTGAATAAAAATGTATTTGTTTATGTATGTATATATATAATCAAAATATAACACCACAAAACAAATATATTTTTTAATCATAGAAAGATATTAATCTAGTCTTAAATCCCATATAATAATAAAATATAACAATCATAGAATACATTAATGTTTTATTAAAGAAATTTTTGATGTTTTATTAAATATATTTAAGTTCTGTAGGTCATTATTACACTAAAACAAATATTTCTTATTTAAATAATTATTAAAAAAAAAGGAAAAACTAAACTTCCAATTGTCTGAACTAGACCGAATTGAAATGGACACCATGACAGGTACAGCTTTTGAATGGAAAAAGTATCATCAAAATCAGTTCACTCAATAAAAAGTAATGTGGTAACAAAGTCAAAAAATACTCCACCTTTAAACAAAAAAAAATACAGTCAAATTGAGATCATCTTTATTTGAAGTAGGTTAAAAAGGGGCGGTTCCTCACATGAAATTGAAATCTATAACAATTACAAATAAATTAAAGTAACTGCAATTACATAATGACAAAAAAATAAAATAATTTTACTTCATATTACAATAAATTTCATGGCACTATAAAAAATCTTCCTTTTATAGTTAAGCATTTTTAATTATAATATATACATAATTTATAAATAATAAGCAAATAGTAAGGTTATATTATTGTTCTTTTTTTGAATTGACAGTTACTTTCATAAACACAAACACGCACACAGCTACATAATAATGCAATAAACGAAATCCATCAATAACATTTTCGAAAATCGAATTACAAAAAAACGTGGCAAATAACAAAAAAAAAAGCAAGATTTAAATTAGGAACGTTCGATTTGTAAAACGTTGAGGTCGACCGGCGCCCGCGCCGTCACCGTTATTCTTCAACGACAAAGTTCACGGACACGTAGCTGTCTCGCTTACTCGCACCGCCTACCGCCTACTTGAAACGGGCGCGGGCATATCTCGATAATTAGTCTTGATACTTTATTTTTGGATAGCGTTATACAGTAATGCTAATGCACTTGTTATTTTAGGGACATATTTATTTGTTAGTTTTTTTAATTTATCAACTATTGAAGTGAAACTTCTTTAGAATCGTTGTGATTTCAAACCTGATGAAACGGAAAAACGACAGGTAAGAGACACAAATACAAAAATGTGTAGAATGAAGCCGGCAAAGAATGTGACAGAAATATACATACTATTTTATTCATTCTTTTGACGATTTATTGAAGTTTCATTTCTATCATGTGTGAATCGCACACACACCTTTTTTATTTTAAAAATTAGTTGAATTTCATATTTTATTAATCTTGATAAATGTATGTCAATATGTTTGCTACCTGTCGTAGGTGACACTAATAAAAAAACTCAGAAATAAGGGAAAAGGAAGTAAGGGTTCCGTGCAAATAAACTAAAAATCAAGTCCAAAAAAATTGGTGTTTCATCCAGAAAGACTTGGACAGCTAACTTTTATTGAAAGTGTAAAAGAGTCTTTAAAGGACAAGAAGGTTTTAATCCTTATTCTTAAAATGACAATTACTTCCTGAAATAATGTTTCTTCCTCATTTATTAACTTGACTCAATATTTTCAATAATTGAAGAAACAAATACACCTATATCAATAATATATGTATTCCTAAAATTTTGTAAGTGTGTATTAAATAATTTCTGGAATTATTGTACCGGATTTTTAGAATTTTTTAAAGAAAACATACATTTTATATGAGTTGCATGGATTGTATTTTAAATAAGATTTTATTCAGTCCATCCGGTCGGGACCGGGACGAGCGGTTTTAAATTTATAAACACACAATAATATCCGTAAATAAAACAAATTACATTAATACTCATGGCATTCACAGTGTCGCCACTCTTAAAATAATTGTACACTTGCATTTGTCGGATGTAATTAATGTAGTCGCGCGGCCATCAACTTTACAGCTTCAGCCGTGGTCGTAAATATGTAAGCATTTGCGATTTTACGGTCCTCCCGGCCAGTTAATGCAACAAACACAATCGCATGTGAGGTGAAGCTTAAAATTTTCAAATTCCCACAAAAATAAGCGTACAATTTTGTTGTGCAATGATAGCTCTTAAATTTATGATGATTCGTTAGTTTACGGGTAATGTTAATGTGGGTATGATTTTGTTTGCTTTTTATTACGTTCGGAGTTATTCGAATGCAAATAAAGATTTACTATTAATGCCGTAATAAACGGTACACGAAGTGTAGTGTATCCTTATTTTATTGTTAAAATAAGAAGAAGAAGTTGAAAACAATTGCATTACACGATCTTAAAACATTCCGTACATTTTTCTATTATGACGTCACCATAAAATCGTTTTCGGTACAAAGCTATGTAATAATAATGTTGCTGTAATGTCTACAGTCTATAATATTGTATTGAATATTTAACACCACATATATCCTGACATTGCAGATCCAGAAACTGTGGTCTGCTATCTTGCAATCGCAGCGGAGCATGTCTAGACAATTAATTGACCGTTCTATAAATACGTTTCTATAAATAGACACTGTTGCTAGGCCAGGGGAGTGCATCGGTATGCAAACTTCTATGCAAGTATGCTGTGCGCTTCACGCGATGATGCTTTTTTTCTTTTTTTTTCCCATTCAATGCTGTTTCAAGGTCACCGCTTTCTCAGCGACGGGAACATCGGCGAGTGAATGGCAGAATCAATCTATTTATTCGGATTCAATTATGTATGTATTTTATGTGAGCACAATTATGCGTGTTATGTTTATTTTACCTTACCGTAGCTCTGGATAAATCACTGATATGCCAAAAACTGTTAGTTCCTGTTTTATTTTTTTTTTATTTTATTTTTTATTACAAACATTCAAGAAGCGTTGATTGAATTTAACGCACTCGTGTGCATTTTACTCTTAACATCTGCTTTAAATGTTAATAAATACATGTTTATCCTAAAATTGGTTATATTATTACAAATGAAATCGTCGAAACTTTTTAAATATAATGAACATAATAATCTAATATAAAAAATGCAAAATTTCATGGACTGAAGTATATATAATTGACTAAACGAAATTACTTATTATGACCACATCTCTATAAAAGTAGAAACTAACCTACGATAATTATATCGCTACAAAAGCTCCAATTTATATTATTCAAGAAAAAAAATCTCAACTATCAAAACGGAACCAGTCGCAGTATATTGATCGAAATTCAAGTTCGGAACAAAAAGTGGACCGTCGCGCGTCCCGCTCGCACCCCGCCGTCTTACGTATGCGCGAGCAAGACAGCTATCACCCACGTCAGTAGGCCGGTACATTGAACCCTAATTCGAGACGTACCTCTTAAAATAGCTGCCGTCTCGTTCAGGCGGCGTTTATTTAAAAGTAATGTTCTAAAGAGGTTAGGTCTGTCCTTGTCTTCATGCTACTTTCTTTGGTGAATTGACATTTTTTTTTTGCGAATCCTCCGTGCTGTGCTCTGTGCTTTTTTGAATTTGGAACATGTGAGTACGAACTCTGTATAATCTGTATTGATTATGACGAAATCAATAGACCATTGTAGTTAGTGCTTTTGAAAAAGGAAATGCACTCGCTGTTGTCTTCGGTGAAATGACATTTGTGTAAGATTTCCCTCCAATTTTTTCGAAAGAGGTTAGGTATTATATATTATAGATGGTTTATTCTGTATTATTTATATAGAGAAAGGATGTGATAATTTGTGAGAGATCAAAGTGGTAGGTTATGGCTTTGGTGTGGGATTGCATGAGCTTCAAAGATGTTTTTAGGGTTATTAGTTCCGGATATAGTACGTGAATACATACAAAATTGGATGTTAATGTCAATTTTGGAAGCATTCGCTTGAATTTCGAATAGTTTATACATAAAATGTGTAGGTACGTAATGAGTGTATGTATGTATGGATGGATGTATAGATGTTTGTTACTTGTAAACGCGAAAACAGCTTATCGTTTCTGTATGAAATGTGGTACAGATATAGATTATAGTCTGGATTAGCACATAGGCTACTTTCTATCCGAGAATCAAGCGAGTGACGCCGCGGGTTACATCTAGTTTCTGAATATAGCTGAAAGAACTCATAAGAAAAGGCTTTCTGGTATAATAATTTCAAACCATGAAATAAATCTCGATTTAAGCTATAGATTAAAGCCAATTACAGAGAATTATTTAAGTAATATATTAAAAAATGTTTATATATTGTTTCATCATACATATAGCGTCTATAATTATTCATATCGGTTTAGCACAATTTTAATAACCTCAAAATATTATAGTAAATAAATAAATAATAAATAAAAAACATTTATTGATAACAATAAGTTTTAAATATAATAGTGTTTAAATTTTAGTTAAATTGACAATTAAATTATCTTTCTCTCTTTCTCTCTTTTTTTCTTTCTTTATTTCTAACGCGATCATTTCCTAAGACCTCAAAATGTATTCAGTAGGTACCTTACCCTTTGTATCTTAGAATTGATATTTTTAACACAATTCAAATTTTTGTCCCATATTTAACATTGAATGCTGTTTCTATGAAAACCTACTGAATACATTAGAAAGAAGAGAGAAAGAAGAAAGAATGTTTATTTTACAAGCTGTTTCCCGCGGTTTCACCCGCGTAAGTCCGTATCCCATAGGAATATCGGGATAAAAAGTTGCCAATATGTTATTCCAGTTGTCCAGCTGTCTACGTACCAAATTTCATTGCAATCGGTTCAGTAGTTTTTGAGAATAACATCCTAAATTATTGAACACTAATCTCAAGAACTACTAGTCTGATTCTTTGGTTCTGAAAAAATACTTTCAGTGTTAGATAGCCCATTTATTGAGGAAGGTTAAAGGCTATATATGTACCACGGGCGAAGCCGGGGCGAACAGCTAGCTAGTGATAGAGCAATAAAACCTTATTTGCGTTATCGTAAAATTCCTAAACCCATTGTGATGAAACTTAATACAAATGGACATTTCAAGGACAGAAACCCTGTATTTTATTCATCATACAAAAACGTGTATCATACACAAAAATAATTTATATATAACTGTCTGTCTATCATTCAGGTCAACGCTGAAACACTATGCCGATTTCGATGAAATTCATACCGTATATAGGTCAACAACCAACATTACAAATATTAAAAATTTCAAAAAACGTCCACTTAAATCGACGAAAAGTCGAACAGAGAGTGTAAATCAAATAAAAATTAATTAAACTACACTGAAAGTAAAACCACGCTGAGAACTTATATAAAATCATATTATTTTACGAGTAAAACCGCATGCTCAGCTATACACTAAATATTTCCGCATGACCTTGCCAATCCTGACCTACCGTAACATTGAACTGAACACATCTAGTAACAATAAAAAGAGGGTCATACATACAAAATTTCCTGTTCCAAGGTCAAGGGTAAACATCAGTGTATTAACTATCCACGTGCTGATTTTTATCGAAATCCGTCGAGCCGTTTTTGTGTTAATTAGGTGCAAATATTGTTATAGGAATTCATAACAGCTTTATCTCAAAAATAACTTTAAATTAATTTGAATTCTTTAAATTAAATTCCAATTAAAAAAAACAATAAATTTCCTTAAAATACAATTAACTTGCTCTACCCCGCGGCTTCACCCATGTTACATAGCCTATACTTTCTCCATACAACACTGAAAGAATGTTTCAAATTGGACCAGTAGTTCCTGAGATTAGTGCGGTCAAACAAACTCTTCAATTTTATATCATTACCTATTCTTCATAGAAAATATTATTCAGCTCTTATTTTCATCAGATCTCAACTATCTTTACCGCGAAATTGATCGAAATCCATTCACCTGTTCAGTAGTGAAAAATGAAACAGTCATTCGAATTTAAACTATAATCACACACTTCACGCTAATATTATAAATGTGAAACATTGTTTGTTTGGATGTTTGTCCGTCAATCACGTTGAAACTACTGAACGGATTTTGATGAAATTTGGTATACAGATAGGGTATGAGCTGACTTGGGTGATAGGATACTTTTTATCCTGCTTAAATGTTCTTTTGGGATAAAATAGGTATCTTGATATCCGGACGGAGCCGGGACGAGCGTCCAGTGTAATACAAATAAATCTTTGTATAAAACGATTTTTATTAAATACTTTATTCATATAAAAAGAGTATACTGCTGACTAGCTTTATCGAAATTTATATAAAACATCTTTAATTTTCTATGTATTTTTATCATTCTTGTCCCCATTATTTTAAAACAGTGCAATAGTTTTTTATAAATATTTAATTTTCAATAAACAATATCAAATAGCACCTTTGCAAAACAAATAAATCCATTAAAAAGGAAATAACAAAATAACTTCATACGTAAATTTGATAACAGCGCCATCTATTGTGTAATAGCTGTACTACAAAATCGCGCGAAAAATTTAAATGAAAAAATAGTTAAGAAAAGTTCAAGGTCGTATTATGCGTTCTTTATATGTATTAAAACTAGCCATTCGCCCGCGGCTTCGCCCGTGTTATCAAACAGAGAGACTATCCCGGATTCTGGAAGCAAAGTTCTCGTTTCCGTGGATATTACCGGGATGTATACTATCTTACCCTATTACGTCCTTTCTCGGGTATGAAACTATCTCTGTACCAAATTGCATTATAATCGGATTCGTGGTTTAGGCGTGAAGGGACAGACAGACAGAGTAACTTTCGCATTTGAAATATTGATTATCATCAACAGTGGGGATAAAACATATTAAAATGTATTTTATTTCTTGTTAAAACCTTACCTAAAATATTCAGTAGATTTTGTTGTATGAATTATTTCTTTACCCGACTACGCCAGAAGGAGGGCTATGTTCAATGTTTGTGTGTATGTTTATTTTGTTGATTAACTCATAGCACTCAGCAATTGAGCAAGTAAATATAAAATAATTATTTATAGCAATTAAAAATCACTTTAAATTTTCAAAACTAGACCAAAGTAGAATCATCAAAATCGATTCACCCAGTCGAAAGTTACGAGATAACACAAAAAATAATAAAACACTCAAATTGAGAATCTCCCTCGATGTCGGTTGAAAATTGTAAACTTTTTTATAAAAATTAAATATTGAATAATATTATTTTATATACAATCAATTCATTTCAAGATCATTTTTCTTCAAATTAATTCACTCCTAACATCAACAAAAACAATATCACTTTTACTGAAAGTCGGTTAAATCCAACACACACACACACACACACGCACACACACACGCACACGCGCGCGCGCACACTACACGTTTGTGTGCGGAGTGCACAACCGGTTGGTCGGCTACCGAGATACGCGGTGCGTGTCCATTGGACTGATACGACACGTCATTTTTGTGACGTGACGTGTCGTGTTTGAAGAGGAGATTTTACTGGAACGTAGATGTGTTTCTTGTGAGGAAACCGGCATGTCCAAGAATCTATGCTATGGTACGCTATGACATAAAAAAAAAAATCAAAAGTTCGACGACATGTGACATCTGCCAACCCGCACTTGGCCAGCGTGCTGGATTAAGGCCTGAACACACATAGAAGGCCTGTGTCCCAGCAGTGGGAACATGTATGGGCTGATGATGATGATCATTTTTAAAGTAAAAAAACAACGATCATGAGAGTCACGGACTTGAATTACGACTTTTTTACGAAAAAAAACTACGAAATAAAAAAAATGCCCAAAAATCGATAGTAAGACACGCGAAGATGTTATTCTGTGACCCGGGTTCGATAGAACGCATTATGTTTTAGTTTAAACTAGCTGTAACCCGCGGCGTCACTCGCGCGGTATCCAGATATCAAGTAGCCTTCGCGTTTATAATATACTACGCTTTTGTCCGCGGCTTCGCACGCGTTAAATTCGTAGGAGTTTAACAGATGTTTTATACATATAGACCTTCTTCTTGAATCACCATATTAAAAACCCATCAAAATCCGTTGTGTAGTTTTAAACATACAGAGAGACACGCGAGTAGGAAATTTCTTAAAAGAAAGAACCTGCCTGAAATATCATACTGCTGTATTTCGTACGGTGAGTGGGGGAGCCGGAGGCCCATATCCTTTTCCTTACCCTTCCCAGTCCTCTCCTTTATTCCTCTCGACAATCCTTCTTAATCCCTTTCCATTTTGTAGTCGGCAATCCATTTGTAGAGGCGTAAGGTCAGCAAGCTACCTTACGCCTCTCCAGATGTCCACGGGCGGTGGTAGCGCTTACCATCAGGCGACCCACCAGCACCATCGCCGACGATGACATAAAATCTATACTACTACTAGCTGCACCCGACAAACGCTGTTCTGCCTTATTCCTATCATTTAGGGCTATAAATATATGTCTGATTCTCAGACCTACCCGATAAGCACAAAAAATTTCATCAAAATCGGTCAAGCCGTTTCGGAGGAGTATGGCAACGAAAACTGTGACACGAGAATTTTATATATTAGACGATAAAGCTGAAGAGTAGTATGCTGAAGTAACATGTTTGTTTGAACGCACTAATCTCAAGATCTACTGATCCAATTTGAAAAATTATTT
Organism: Zerene cesonia; assembly: GCF_012273895.1. Taxonomy (NCBI): domain Eukaryota; kingdom Metazoa; phylum Arthropoda; class Insecta; order Lepidoptera; family Pieridae; genus Zerene; species Zerene cesonia. The sequence goes on along the minus strand of NW_024045131.1, from coordinate 1,053,440 downwards.
CAGTGTTAGATAGCCCATTTATTGAGCAAGGCTATATACTATATATATACTACGGGAGAAGCTATCAATAAATAAAAAAAAGGTGTGTGTGCGATTCACACACGATAGAAGTGAAACTTCAGTAAATCGACAAAAGAATGAATAAAATAGTATGTATATTTCTGTCTCATTCTTTGCCGGCTTCATTCTACACATTCTTGTATTTGTGTCTCTTACCTGTCGTTTTTCCGTTGCATCAGGTTTGAAATCACAACGATTCTAAAGAAGTTTCACTTCAATACAATATAAAAGAATCACAGCGCAATGCGAACGGGGCAGAGTTCACGCGGCAACAGCATCGGTCGCCATTTTGCGTCTCACTGATACAACTGTAGATAAGTGAAATATCTCGTTTGTCTGCATTAAGCCTTAAAAAATATAAACTTTTTAACGGATTTTAAACGCGATTTATTCGTTATGTTAACCCGACGTTTCGGACACTACAGCGAGCGAACGCGCGAACATATAATGAATAAATCGCGTTTAAAATCCGTTAAAAAGTTTTTATTTCTAAATGTATAATACTCGCGTGAAATCAAACACAAAAAATACTACATTATTTCTACTATCCTACTTTCTACTTAATATTATAAATGCGAAAGTTTGTAAGGATGTGTGTGTGTTTGTTGCTCTGTGTGAACACAAAGACTACTGAACCGATTGCAATGAAATTTGTTACGTAGATAGCTGGACAACTGGAATAACATATAGGCAACTTTTTGTCTCGATATTCCTACGGGATACGGACTTACGCGGGTGAAACCGCGGGGTGCAGCAAGTATTATGATGATGAAACGTTTGTAGTTTTGTATGTTTGTCACGTTTTGTGCAAAAATCATTGGACTGATTGAAAAAATTCTTTTGAAGTTAGAAAGCAGCAACTTCACTGAGTTATGGTACCACGGGTGAAGCCGGGGCGAACAGCCTAGTGTCACAATTAAAGTATAAATGTGTGTTATTTTGTTTTGAACTAGTTGATATCTTAAATATAGTAGACTTCAAAGTAGAAACGATTCGTAATTAGACGCGCCCCTATAGTCTATCTCACTGTCTGTCTGTCTGTCACCATACCGTATCTCATGACGCGTAATAGTTTGTAGAAATTTTCATAGAGGTATTTCTGTTGCAAGTAATAAATAGGTTAAGCAACGGTTAGCGCGGTCACAAGCTGGATGGGTGAGCAGTGTCGACACTGATATTATAAGATACGATACGATATATTTATAAGATACGATATTTAAACTAGGTTTAAGTTTAGGTATTCATACTAAAAAGTTAAGGTCAAAGGTCCATTTTTTTTTTTTTTTTGTTTTTTGGGTCGGTGAAAATATTTTTAAAAATCGTATAAGAATTGACTTTATTTGTTAATTTAGTTTGCGCGTATTCTTAATGATAATAAAAAATACAAAAAAAAAATTTAATAAATACACTATGGCGATTTCTAACAGACCTACGGTATGCTAATGCAATGATAAGATATTTTTCAAATTAGTTTAGTCAATTAATTTTTTGTACAAACAAACAACATTTAAGTTTAATTTTTAGTTTTATAGCATTGAAATGCTTTATAAATGAGACATTTTGAAAGAATAGAAAAAATTTGATCACGAGGCAGGATTCGAACCTGCGTATCTTGCCTAACCGTAGCAACGCCTAGCCTCTCGGCCACCATTTTTTCTATTCTTTCAAAATTTCTCAACATTTAAGTTTATTTATTTCCACTTGAAATATTGCAATCCATAACTTACAAATGATTCAAGCTCGGTACAGACCACCACCGCGAACAGCATCAAAACAGCTACATCCATTCCCGAGCCGAGCAAACGTTATACATCCACCAGCACCGTCATCCCTTACAGATCCCTCAAAAAAAATCGACAAAAAATCTATCACCCCACATTTTTCCTCCAGCTATTGGTGGACACATGGATTCTAACAGCCAATAGGGGTCTACCCCATAACTAAGGGTCTATATGAGGGTGTTTTTATTAAGGGTATAATGTGATTAATTCAGCAAATGAATTGTGGTCCGGTGCTTCATTCGAAATACATTTTTAACAGGTTTAAATCGGGTTTTTTATGGATATAGATAGGGGATGGCTTGATCATTTCTTTGGAAGCAAAATTGATCAAAATATATGATATTTATAGATAAAATTGTGTGAAGGAATTTATTTAATCTGCAAGATTAAGATTAGATTAAGAAATTTTTAACACACCCAGTATCTCTCTCACAATTAAGACGCATCTATATTCTCAAGTTGAAATATATCGAACCGTTTATGCTATGGATAGGGACAAACATACGTATTTGAGTCGTAGGAAAATAAGACTACCACGGTTTTCACGTAATCCCTAGGTAAACTAAGAAGTCACGCAAGATGACGAATAATATTCTTTATTGCGTCTTTACATTTTGAATCCGTTAAAAGTGGGTCAAAATCGAGTCTAGGCTGTCGATTGTGATCAAACATTTGACCTGTATGTTTGTTGCTAATATTAAAAGCGTGTTAAACTCTTTACTATAACAATACTTTATTTTTTTTCTCCATCGCAAAACGAAACTATAATTTTTTAGTGCTTTTATGCTACCTAGATCAAAAATTGTCTTTAAATCTAGATTTACCCCCATAAATAAAATGTGCAATTCCACAGTTGATACCACATACATTTACACAACGCAACACGTCACACACAAACACCCTATCCCGACACGTCTGCGGGATATGCGGGGTACGAGACCCACAGCACACATGCGTACAGTATTCCACGCACACATTCACCCGTTTTGTATTGTACAAACGCAATTCGAACGCGCACACAAGCTAATCGCGTATAGACCGTTAGCACACACGTGTATGGAATAGTAACTCTTTATGCACACAACGATATCGTGACTCAGCATACGTGTAGGGAAATCTTTTGCACACACACGTTGTCATTCGCACACAAGTGGACGTTAGCTGACACTCACATGCACGCAAGTTCGACGACCGTACGTTTTTACAAATGACAGTTCGTTATTTGAAAAGCATTTTGAAAAAAGTTCGTATATATTTTTGAGGATATTTTTTTTTTATTTTGTGATCTATTTTACCTCTCTTATAACTCTACTATGATATAGTGTTAGATTTTTCAAATAATTTTTAACTTATTAATTGAAAAAATTAATTATTAACTTATCTTACTTACTGCATATACTAACTAACACTGGGGGAACTTATTAGTTAATAAACTAAAAACACATCTTAAAGAAATTGATCACCCATCCAATTTGTGTCCGTGCAAAACGTTGCTTAACTTCGATTTTTCTATTATTTATTGTTATTGCGGCAACAGAAATCTATCATCCCTGCAGAATTGCAATTGTCAAACTATCACGGTTCATGAGATACAGCTTGATGACAGATGGACACACAGACGGACAGTGAAGTCTTAATAATAGGATCCCGTTTTATGCTTTGTATCCAGAACCCTAAAAAATTTTAAATGTATGTTATTAATTAATTACTTATGTATATTTTCATTTGGTTCCAGGTTTCGTTCCTCGTTTCAGGAGAATATTAAAATTGCCGACATACAAAGGTACGTCATTTTTATTATTTATTTTTATATGGAGCTGGATTTTTTTCAAATTTACCATAATATTTGAACTTTGACTACAACCATCTTGATTCCAAATATGTTGTTGTTTAATTTTGTTTTGTCATATCGGACAACGGAGCTGGTGGTTCGCCTGATGGTGAGCGATCACCACCCGTGAGCAGAGCAGAGGTAGTGCCTCTGAGAATGCGCTGCCCGCTTTTATGGGGTATGGTATTAGTACCAGTAGTATTATGTATCTATAGTATTATGTTATCTATGGCATTAGCAAGTATTGACGACTGGAAAGAAGGAATGAACTGGGAAGGGTGAGGAAACGGAAACGGGCTTCCGGCAATTATATGAATTACAATAAAATCTCAAAAAATTTGAGACTTAACCAAAAAAACTTTTATAAACGAATATTGTAGAATGTGGAACCTTCCTAATTTAACTTACTTTGAATTCCTACTTAATAACAATTATATTTACTCGTATACCACGTCAGTGACGAACCATTCATAAATAAGATAAGTTTAAAACTAGGAATAAAAATGAGGGTAGTTTGAGAAATGTTTCAACTGAAGCAAGCGTCTATACTCAAACTAAAACATTTATACATTCAACTAGACTTCCTATAGAAGCACTTTTGAATCGTCATATTACACAGTTTTATAGTCCACCATTATTATTGACTATAACTGAAGAACCCATCCATACGCTGACCTCGTCTAAGGCTGCTTAACCTCACATTGTTTTATGTTTGCTATAAACGTCTTGAAGTTAACGAATACTTATGAATTTTATCATTTTACTAGCTATTACCCGCGGCTTCGCCCGCGCGGCCCTAATGAATTTTCTTGGTACAAACTTCAAATCCTTCTATCTACATGCCAAATTTCTTCCCGATCGGTGCAGTTCCTCGAACTTTGAGCTGATAAATCAGTCAGTCAGTCATCTTTCCGTTATATATGTAACTAGCTGTTCGTCCCGGCATCGCCCGTGATATAGAAATAGCCTACGTCACTTAGTGGAGCCGCAGCTTTCTATTGGTGAAAGAATTTCTGAAATTGGTCCAGTGGTTTTTGCGTGAAAACGTTACAAACATACCAAAGTTTCCTCTTTAAAATATTATTGTAGAATAAGAAAGATTTTAATATAATAAGATTCTGATAAGAATTAAGAAAACTGACCAATTATCCACGTATGCGTAAACTATTATTTTAAAAAATGTGACTTCAAAATTAAACTTTTTTTATTTAAATTTAAGAAATTTATATCATTACATTGCGGCATTTGTTAAAAATACTTACCGGCAACTCCTAAAACAACCAACAATGAAATCAAACTATCTACACGAAAAGCTCTGAAAACACTATTCGAAATTTAAAATTGCTACACGTTCATACAGTCCCTAGTTACATCGTCCAGTGTCCTAGACATTTAATTGACTGAACGCTCAACTTAAATCCAATTTGAACTCTGCACCAACTAGATAAAGTTTAACTTCGAATAACATGATCTTATGTTGGCAGCGCGACATAATGACAGCTGTGAAAAAATTAAGAAAAAAAAAACGTCAAACACCAGTTGTCTGCGAACCGGCGCAGAGGATGGGTGTGGGTTTATGTTCCTTCGTTTAATAATTTTACGTAAAAGTGCAATTGCGTGCGTTAAGTTTGTGATTTTATTATAATGTATTAAAGTGTTGTTATTTTATGTATTTGTGTTGCGCGAATATGGATTTTATTACTTGGAAATAAGGAAATTCAGCGTAAGTAGATATTATCGCGAGATTTCTTTCGATATAAGTCTAAAAGGTTGTTAAGATTTCCTAGGATAAAACCTCAGACGATTTGCGTTCGCGAATACATAACGTGATGGAGCGTTTGTTGAGTTTTAAAGACATTGTACAGTTTCTCTTAAATAAACTGCTTGGCGCTTTTTGAAATAATTATTTTTTGTGAATTATGTTAGACGAATTATGAATATACATTTCTTTTTAATATACAGTTCCGGTATAAAGCAAAAATAACTTCTATATAATTTTAATGTAGGTTCTCGATGTGTTCCGTCTTTGAACCGACTTCGAAAAAGGAGCACATCATCAATTTGACTGTATTTTTTATTTTTTGTGTTTGTTACCTCAGAACAGGGTTTTTAGGGTGAATTGGGTGGATCATTTCATCATAATTTGATGATTTTTTTTTTTTAATTGACAGCTAGCGCTTTCAGTGTGGTCACATATAAATTTTGCGTAGTTCGCAAAATTTTAAGGTGGTTTAGTATTCATGTTAAAAATTATTATTTTACGTAATATTGTACTAACGCACTAGCGACATTTCACAGTTAACTTAATTAGAGTCATTTAACAAGCAAAGCAAATTTCATCAAAACTAATTTATCCGTTTTGGACGTGACAACGTTAATGGCAAATTTGACTCATTTCTTCTTAGATACATGCTATGTATCTTATTTGTTAATTTTTATTGTCTTAATGTTTTACTAAATACAGTTAATTTTTGAAATAACTATTTAAAAAAAAACTATGTCTCAAATTGTTAGACCTAGAAGCAATTTAAAACTAGACCACTCGGGAAGTACCATTTTACAAATAAAAAAGAATCATCACAATTGGTTCACCCATTAAAAAGTTATGAGGTAACAAATAGAAATAATATATTTGAATATATAACATACTACTTTTTTCAAATTGTTCATTAACGAATGAACAACTGTCCCTATGTATGTATGTTTGCTTAGATCTTTAAAACTACACAACGGATTATGATGGTGTTTTTTTTTTTTAATAGATAGGAATTCAAGAGGAAGGTTTATATGTACAATAACATCTATTAAACTAAACCGATTTAAACGCGTGCTAAGCCGCGAGCACTAGCTAGTTTACATACAGACGCACAAAACCCAGGCGGCGCCGGGGCGAGACGCCAAGCGAGTCCACAATCAAACGTCGAAGGTGTGTAGACAACAATGTATCATGGCCCAGTCAAGCGTGAACCCGCGACCAGCAAGGTTGCTCGCACTGAAAATTAGTATCTGATTTACACGGGGCGTGGACTCGATTCCCACGGAGGCTTTTATGTCACCGTCGGCGATGGAGCTGGTGGGTCGCCTGATGGTAAACTACCACCTCCCGTGGACATCTGGAGAGGTGTAAGGTCGATTGCAGACCTTACGCCTCTACAGATGCATTGCCGACTTTAAACTGTAAAGTTATTGCCTAGAGGAGTAAAGGAAGGCACTGGGAAGGGTAGGAGAAGGATTTGGGCCTCCAGCTCCCCCCAGTTCAAGTAGAAAGATAAAAGAAAGAAATAATTTTTATTGAACGCCACAAAATCTTTACAAAACGAAAATAAAATGGTGGAGTTAACTAGCGTTTGTCCGCGGCGTCGCACGCGTTTTTCGTAGTAGGTAAATCTTATATATGTACACAATTTTAGTTACCAAACTCCTCCGAAACGGCTGGACCGATTCTTATGAAAGTTTGTGTACATATCGGTTGAGTCTGAGAATCGGCAAACATCTATTTCTCATACCCCTAAATGATAAGAGTTAGGCAGGACAGCGTTTACCGGCTCAGCTAGCAATTACATAGTTTTATGTTCATCAGTCATCACCATTGTCATCATCGGTATATTGCGTTTTCACTGCGAAAACCACATTTCTATTTATTAAATTACTAGCTACGTCCCGCGTAAGTCCGTATCCCGTAGGAATATCGGGAAAAAAAGTTGTCCATATGTTGTTCCAGTTGTCCAGCTGTCTACGTACCAAATTTCATTGTAATCGGTTCATTAGTTTTTGTGTGAAAGAGCAACAAACATATACACATCCTTACAAACTTTCGCATTTATAATATTAGTAGGATAGTAGGATTAGTAGGATGTAATTTTTGAACTAAGAGATACGTGTTCAAATGGATCATCATCATCATCATCAGCCCTTATATGTTCCCACTGCTGGGACACGGGCCTCCTATGAGGGTTCAGGCCATAATCCAGCACGCTGGCCAAGTGCGGGTTGGCAGATGTCACATGTCGTCGAACTTTTGATTCTTAGACATGTCGGTTTCGTGTGGCGAGCGTAGAAAATAAATTAATTTCTCAACATATCTGCAAATGTGGATAACATCACCACTGCTGAAGACGGTGAAGGAAAACATCGTGAAGAAACCGGCATGTCCGAGAATCAAAAGTTCGACGACATGTGACATCTGCCAACCCGCACTTGGCCAGCGTGCTGGATTATGGCCTGAACCCTCATAGGAGGCCTGTGTCCCAGCAGTTCAAATATATATGGGGTGATGATGATAACCTAAAGGATAAAACGGAGACCTGTTACTAAGATTTCGCTGTCCGTCTGTCTATCTGTCTGTCACCAGGCTGTATATCTCGAACCGTGACAATTAAACGGATGAGATTTATATAGTTAATGGTTGTCTGTTGCCTATATAACCAACAAATAATAAATAATAAGAAAAGCAGTTGGCGCGGTCATAATTACGATTCGTCTTTTACTCTTTATATCTTCTAGAAGATAATTCTAGAATAACTTTATTCTTCTAGAAGATATAAAGCCCGACTCGCACTTCACCGATGTTTCAAAAATTATTCGTTTCTCACACGCGTCTCTTCGTAATCTACACTAATATTATTAAGAGGAAATATTTATATATTTTTGTATGTTTGTATCGTTCTCACACAAGAACCGCGGAACCGATATAAAAAATTCTTTCACCATTCCAAAAGCTGCAACTTCACCGAGACATTGACATTGTCTATATATACATCACGGGCGAAGCCGGGGCGTACAGCTAGTTTTATATAAAATTATCATTCGATGGATCGAAATTCCAACCCCACATGACACAGCATTTTAACAACTAGCAAGAGATCAATAGAAAATTTTTACGATTCGCAAAAAAAATCTTTTTGTTCGCGCCCTTTTTTATAACCCTACTTTGTAATAATATAAAAAAACTATCAATAAAGCTTTTTTTTTTAAATCAATAATCCATAAGAATACCCCGTTTTTGGTGGAAATAGGGGTTTCGCGAAATAGTGTACTGTCGCTTATAGAAGTGTTTTAAAGATTTGTTTATAATTCTTTAATAAAACCAAACATAAACGAATCTTATCACTGCATAGTATAAAACAGTGTCGCTTTCTCTGTCCCTATGTACATATATGCTTAAATCTTTATAACTACGCAACGGATTTTGATGGTTTTTTTAATAGATAGAGCGATTCAAGAGGAAGGTTTATATGTATAATAACATTAAAGTACTTTGAATTACGCGTACGAAGCCGCGTGCGATAGCTAATAGTTGCAAAAAGTACAGTATAAAGGTGACCACGCTCGCTGTAAAGTGTTCGAAACGTCGGGTTAATAATATAATGAACTAGCTGCGCCCCGCGGTTTCACCCGCGTAAGTCCGTATCCCGTAGGAATATCGGGATAAAAAATAGATGTTGGCCGATTCTCAGACATACTCAACATGCACACAAAATTTCATAAGAATCGGTCAAGCCGTTTCGGAGGAGTTTGGCAACGAAAACTGTGACACGAGAATTTTATATATATAGATAAATCGCGTTTAAAATCCGTTAAAAAGTTTTTAATTTCTAAAAGTACAATATAGTTAAGTAGACGGCCTTATCACTTAATAGTGATCTCTTCCAGACAACCGGGAAAGATAACTAGCTCATTAAAATTAAATGGCTTGATAAGAAAAAGCAAGAAATTAAAACATCGTTTATTGTTTTCACAATGTTAATTTAGTATTGTGATGTGGGTTTTTATGTAGAAATTTGTATGTTTGTTTTGCAAGGGAACGAGTTGTAAGATTGTTCCATCTGGCGGTAGGAGGCTAGAGAGAGACGGGTGCTTACCGCGGTGAGACACCACGGTTATGTTTATTACACGCTTTTTATTAGCTTCACCTGTATGTTTGTTTGTTTGTATGTTTGTTTGTTTGTATGTTTGTTTGTTTGTAACTGACTTCTTTGGGCGCGATTTTGACCCACTTTAAACGGCCAGATTTCGTTCAAACTTTGTAGATTTATTGAGGACCGATGACAATACACTAATTTGATAAAATTATTCCAGTTTTCAATTTGCAAAATATGATTTTTGTTAAAGCGTGTTTTATAGTTTTTTTAAACTATTATATTTTATTTATTTATATGATATTCAATTTGATAGGACGATCTCGTTTATAAATAGATAAGAATAAAGCTCTGTAAAACACAGATAAGGATAATTAGATTACTAGCTGCGCCCCGCGGTTTCACCCGCGTAAGTCTAAATCGAATATCGGGATAAAAAGTTGCCTATATGTTATTCCAGTTGTCCAGCTGTCTACGTAGCAAATTTCATTGCAATAGGTTTAGTAGCTTTTGCGTGAAAGAGCAACAAACACACACACAGCCTTACAAACTTTCGCATTTATAATATTAGTAGGATTAGTAGGATTACTCAATTGTTAACTATATTAAAATAAAACTGTATAAATATAGCTATACTCTGTTTGATTGTTTGGTTGAGCGCGCTAATCTTAGGAACTAGTGGTCCGATTTGAAGAATTCTTTATATTTTAGATAGCACAATTTCTGAGGATGGCATAGGTTGTATGTGTACCGCGGGCGAAGCCGGGGCGGACCGCTGGTTTCTTATAAAAATCTTCGAATATAATTAAATTTTAACTTTTCTGCACGACTGTACGCAAATAATTAGTACCGGTATTGAGTTTTGTATTTATTTTTGCACCAGTTGAAATCAGCTGCACCGTAAACGATGGAACAAAAGTTGTCGACCCGAAAGGGATGTGTACAATGCGATTTTTTTTTACTTTTCGCGTTATCGTGTGGCGCTGGCTTAGTGTGGATGTGATTATTATATTTATTTAGTTTTTTAAGAAAAAATAGAAATTACGTAAGACCCTTTTGGACTAGTAATAATTGAAAAGAGAATGCCGCCTGTGATGAAGTTAATATTATTTTTAACTAGCTGTTCGCCACGGCTTCACTCGTAGTACATATATAGCCTGTGTCACTCAGTGAAGTTGCTGCATTCTAATGGTGAATGAATTTTTGAAATCAGTCCAGTGGTTTTTATGTGAAAACGTTACAAACATACAAGAATACATAAGTTTCCTCTTGATAATATTAGTGTAAAAATATTTGTAATTCTCAAATTAAATCCTACTATATCTTATCCTATCCTACTATCCCTACTATTCCCTACTAATATTATAAATGCGAAAGTAACTCTGTCTGTCTGTCTGTCTGTTACGCTTTCACGCCTAAACCACTGATTTGATTTTGATAAAATTTGGTATGAAGATAGAACTGAACTTGGGAAAGGACATAGGATACTTTTTATCGCGAAAAAAGGGTAGAAAGGGTTGAAAGAGGGGATGAAAGTTTGTATGAAAGTTCGTTATTGTCAAACCGATTTTGATGAAAATTGGTATGAAGATGGAGCTAAACGTGGGAAAGCACAAACCATACTTTTTAATGCGAAAAAAATACTCCTTACCATGTCGCGCGATATAAGCGAATTCTACGCGGGCGAAGCCGCGGGCGAAAAGCTAGTAATATTATAAATGCGAAAGTTTGTAAGGATGCGTGTGTGTTTGTTACTCTTTCACGCAAAAGCTACTAAACCGATTGCAATGAAATTTGGTACGTAGACAGCTGGACAACTGGAATAACACATAGGCAGCTTTTTATCCCGATATTCCTACGGGATACGGACTTACGCGGTTGAAACCGCGGGCGCAGCTAGTGAAATAATAAAAATACTAAGAGGGAGCATGTCCATACAAATCTATCGTATAATCATCGAGAAAAGGTAAAAAAGCGAAATTCAGCGTCGAACAAAAGGCGTATCGCACGCAACGTAGGGTTGCATATATTGTTAAGAAAAAAATCGCCAAAAAATTCACGATATAAGTCAAAAACTTCACATCTGTAACAAACACTTTTAAGACTTTTAACGGTTTTAAAGCACGGTTTATTCATTATTCATTTTGTATACTTCACGAGTGTGCTCAGGTTCAGAGCGGTAACTGTGACGTCTTAAAGCAGTATTACTTCCAGTGTGCAAGGGAGACGGCGCTACAAACTGTATAGCTCCGTCTTTTTCCCACACTGGAATTAGTAATGGTTTAAGACGTAACTGTAACTAGTTTTAGAAAGACAGAAGGAAAGAGCATTTTTTACTCAACTCTTACCATAAAATGACTCTAAATAATATGTGGGAGTCGAGCACGCTTCGGCACGAATTGGGCCAGCTCGCACCGGGGAAGTACCACACCTCCACAGGAGATTGGCGTGAAATAGTGCCATGCATGCGGTGAGTGGTGGAGTAGGAGGCACATTTCCTTTTCCTCACCCTTCCCAGTCCATCCCTTATTTCCAATCAATCCTTCCTTTTTCCCTTACCCCTTAAAAGCGCGCGCATCCGCAGAGGCACTACCTCTGCTCTGCTCACGGGCGCTGATCGCTTACCATGAGGCGAACCACCAGCTACCCGCATAAAAAAAAACAAAAATAATAATTTATAAGGATATATTATTTCTTACTCTTTCACGCAAAAGCTGATACCATAAGCACGAAACTTGATACAGAGATAGCTTAGTCTGGATTAGTCCCAGAGCTGTTTGAACATAAAAACGCGAAAATAATATAAATAAACGTTTTAACCGCCATCTCCTGCACTATAAACCACTTGAAACCGGTTCGGAACCCGGTCAGAGCTAAAAAAAATGTCTACCAACCGTCTACCGCCACCGACGTGTTGAACTCAGCTTTCTTAAGTTTTAATTGCGAAAAACTTATATGGATCACAGTAATACTATAAATGTGAAAGTTCGTTTGTGTGTATGTTTGTCCGTCAATCACGCTGAAAATACTGAACGGATTTTGATGAAATTTGGTATATAGATAGGGTGTGAGCTGAATTGGGTGATAGAGTACTTTTTATCTCGTATAAATGCTCGCTTGGGATGGATCAGGAATCTTTATATCCGGTCGGGGCCGGACGAGCATCTAGTCCTACTATCCTACTTCCTACTAATATTATAAATGCGAAAGTTTGTAAGGATGTGTGTGTGTTTGTTGCTCTTTCACGCAAAAACTACTGAACCGATTGCAATGAAATTTGGTACCTAGACAGCTGGATAACTGGAACTTGGCTGAGAGTGCCTTCTGGTCTTTTGGTATGTCTGACATGAAAACACTATCAGCCAATACTGCCAACATCCAGAAAAGTACTCCACATACCAACTGCGGAGAAATAGGTGGAGGTAGTTCACAAACAACAATTTTTGTATGACCTTCAAGACATAACATCTCAGTCTCCCCGTGACCACGCTCGCTGTAAAGTGTTCGAAACGTCGGGTTAATGATAAAATGATTAAATCGCGTTTAAAATCCGTTAAAAAGTCTTTAATTTCTAAATGTATAATACTCGCGTAAAATCAAACATAAGAAAATACTATATCAATATCGGTCCAGCTGTTTGGGCTGTAGGGCATGAAGAAGAAATGATTCTATGTTTGTCTTTACTACATAGTATAAAACAAAGGCCCTTTCTCTGTCCCTATATAAAAATCTTTTAAACGCACGCAACGTATTTGATGGGGTTTCTTTTAATTCAAGAGGAAGGTGTATATATATATAACTAGCGGTCCGCCCCGGCTTCGCCCGTGGTACATATATAGCCTATAGCCTTCCTCAATAAATGGGCTATCTAACACTGAAAGAATTTTTCAAATCGGACCAGTAGTACGTGAGATTATTTGTTCAAATAAAAAAACAAACTCTTCAGCTTTATAATATTAGTATAGATAAAATCTATTAAACTACATCGATTTAACGCGTGCGAAGCCACGGGTAAAAGCTAGGATATTATTTTATAGTCATCGTACATTCAGGATAAAACGAGATAACCGAAAAAATTTTAATTTTTATACTTCTTACGATTTTTAACTAAAAATATCTAGTTATGTCGTTTGACTAAACTAAATTTTATCCTACTAATCCTACTAATACTGCAAACTAGCTGCGCCCCGCGGTTTCACCCGTGTAAGTCCGTATCCCGTAGGAATATCAAATTAATCATATCTTGTGATAGAGTAAACCGATTTCGATGAAACAAAAACTAAGTTATACCTCAAGTTACGTATATTTTTTGTATATAAACATTGTCTGCATTTAATTCGTAGATTTACGTGATGTGCGCACAAACAAACGGACAAACAGACAAAAATTTCAAAAATCATGGAAATGGGTTCTGTTAGTTATCTTTTCACACACTGGCTATTTGTTTTTTTTAATTTTTTTCACTGTACAAAAATGACTTCTACAGATTTATTATATGTATAGATGCGAAAGTTTGTGAGAATGGATATATGTGTAAGTGTATGTTCGTTACTCTTTCACGCAAAAACTACTGAACCGATTGCAATGAAATTTGGTACATAGTTAGCTGGACAACTGGAGTAACACATAGGCAACTTTTTATCCCCATATTCCTACGGGATACAGACTTACGCGGGTGAAACCGCGGGGCGTAGTTACAACTTGCGTGGTATCCGCATAAAAAGAAGCCCTGCTGCTAATCTAGACATTAATCTAAGCACTAACACAGCACCCTCAGCTCTTTAGCCCAAAAACACTTTCTAAACCTAATTTGACAGGCCAATACGTTCCTCGCTAGATTCGAATAAAGAACTCTTCATGTTTTCTCGGAACGTGCGAGCGGGACGCTAGATATAACTGTCCCGCTCTCGCATGGGCGTGCGCATGACGTCACAGCATGATAGTTGTCACCGGATACGAGGCAGACACGCTCAAGCGCATAGTGTAGTGCGAGAGCTGGGTTCCGGGATTTAACGGTTTTTTATGCTGGTTTAAAAACTGCTTTTTGTGTGCGCAGGTGATGTTCCGGTCGTGGGTTTGATTTTAATGATTTTTGACAAAGAGTCGCTTTAATAGTTCTTATTCGTGAATAAAAAAGAAAGAAAGAAAAAGACATTTATTTGGAGACATTAAACGCAAAAATAACGTATCTTACACGATTTGTTAGTCTTAAATTTGTTAATATAATCAAATCGTTCTTATACAGAGTGTACGTAAGGAAATTATTGAATCCCGGCGATCCTAATCAGGATAATAAGATAAACTCATGAAACTATTGTATTGTCCGATCCGCGATAAGTGTACAGAGTTTGAATTCAATCTCTCCGTTTGAAGTGGGGCAGAATCGGGTCTAAAGGAGTCGGTTACATACATACAGGTGAAGCTGATAAAAGCTGCTAAAAAAAGGAAATGTCTTTTAGTGACAAGCAAGACTTGTATATTCGCATATCCATATCTACTAAACCAAAGAAAATGGCAAAAAATCTATGCCCTCTGTCATAGAATACCACAATATTAATGATTACAATAATTACATAGTAAATCCATGTATTAAAAAAAACATAAATTTAACTTTTAACAATAAGTATAAGTGTAGTTTATAAAATCATTCACCGCCTCCCGAACTATAAACATCGTACAATGTTGAAAATCGTATCAAATAATATAACGCTTGTTTCACAGTTATCAAACAACAAACATACAAACTCATATTGTCCGCATGTCAGGTAGTTCTTTGAATTAATTGATAGAAATAATGAATTTATACTAACTTCATATCGCTTCTTTACTTGCTAAAATATTTTGGAATTAGTTTTAGTTTGTTCCATCTAAGTCGAAAATTCTTTATAATATTTCTTATATTATATTTTTTTATCTAACTACCGTCCCGCCCCGGCTTCGCTCGTGGTACATACAGGCTATAACACTCAGGGATCACACATATCCAACGGTGAAAGAATTTTTGAAATCGCTCCAGTAGTTGCTGAGGTTAGTGCGTGCAAACAAACTCGTCAGCTGTGTTATAAGCATAGATTTATTGTAAAGCGTTTAAAAGTATTGATGTATTTGTGTTTTAATTTATTGAATTTTCTTTTTATCACTTTTCAGAACGAAATTCAGCGTAAAAGCTATATCTGGAATATCAGCCTTCAAGAACCTCTATCAACTTCGCTTCGCTTCGCTTCGCTTCGCTTCGCTTCGTTGTTTAACATTAAAGGTAAAGAAAAAAAAGAAAGAGTAGAAGAAATTCGATTACTGTGGCAGGATCACGGGTGGCCGAGAGGCTAGGCGTTGGTACGGTTAGGCAAGATACGCAGGTTCGAATCCTGCCTCGTGATCAAATTTTTTCTATTCTTTCAAAATTTCTAAATTAAAGGTAATTTTTTTTTATGTCATAGCGGGCAACTGAGCTGGTGGTTCGCCTGATGGTGCGCGATCACCACCGCCCATGGACATTCGCAGAGGCTTAGACCTCTGAGAATGCGCTGCCCGCTTTTAACGGATAAGGGATGAGGAAAGGATTGATGAATGGAAAGAAGGAATGGACTGAGAAGGGCTAGGAGAAGGAAATAGGCCTCCGAATACTAGATTTCTGTCACTTAAATTTAAAAAAAATGTCGGAGCCGAGCACGTTTCGGCACGAGTTGGCCCAGTTCATCACCAAGTACCACATCGTACCACCCCCACAGAAAACCGGGATAGAAGTGCTTCGTTCGGTGAATGAAGGAGCCGGAGGCTTATTTTCCTCACCCATCAGTCCATTCCTTCTTTACAATCAATCCTTTCCTTATCCCTTACCCCTTACCCCCTAAAAGCGGGCAACATCTTTGCAAAGGTCTCAGCCTCTGCGCATGTCCACGGGCGGTTGTGATCGCTTACCATCAGGCGAACCACCAGCTCGGTAGTCCTGTCCTACTTCCTACTTCCTATCCTATCCTACTTCTTACTAATATTATAAATGCGAAAGTTTGTAAGGATGTGTGTATTTGTTGCTCTTTCACGCTAAAACTACTCAACCGATTGCAATGAAATTTGTTACGTAGATAGCTGGACAACTGGAATAACATATAGGCAACTTTTTATCCCAATACTCCTACGGGATACGGACTCACGCGGGTGAAACCGCGGGGCGCAGCTAGTCCTTTCCTCATCCCGTATCCAGCAAAGTTGGCGATCCATTCGCGCAGGTATAACCTCAGCATTATGGACAGTGCTGGTCGCGTACCATCAGATGACCCACAAGCTCCATGGCCCATACGAAGTCACATAAAAGCCATACTGCTTCTAAATCCACGTAGCCTACGCGAGCAGTCGTGGACGAAAAACTACTAATTAATTTAAAACAGCTATAAAATCGTGATGATATTGGACTAATTTAATGTTTTTCCTCTTAATTTTTTTGTGAAAAACGCAATTTGAATGTAAATAAACTAGCTACGCCCTGCGGTTTCACCCGCGTAAGTCTAACCCGTAGGAGTATCGGGATAAAAAGTTGCCTTTATGATATGTTCAGTCATTTTTGCGTGAAAGAGTAACAAACATACATACACATACATCCGTACAAACTATAACACATAGGCAACTTTGAACTTTTTTGTGGGTGAAACCGCGGGGCGCAGCCTGTCGCAACATAAAATCACTCCGTTGTAAGTTGAAAGACAAACACACTGTCGCATTAATAACTTAGTAAGGATACACATACAATGACTTAGGTTTCTTCTAGATCCTAGGTCCACCTAGGATCGAACCAACGAACAGCTCCCACTGAACCATAGGTCCGGTCAATGACCGCAAGTAAGCGGCTGGTTTCGTTCAAAAGGTCTTCTATAGGGTTTCCAGGAACCCGTAGTAAATCGTCTGCAAAGTTAAAACACTTGCTAAATGCCCTCCCAGTTATTATTATAATTTTATTTATAACTAGGCGCTCGTCCCGGCTCCGCCCGGATATCAAGATTCCTGTTTTATCCCAGGGGAGCATTTAATCGGGATAAAGTATCCTACCTCCCAAGTCAGCACATACCCTGTCTGTATACCAAATTTCATCACTATCCGTTCTGTAGGTTCAGCGTGATTAACAGACAAACAAGCAATCAAACAAACGTTCACATATATAATATAAGTGTAATTACTAAATAGTGTGATAGTGTGACTAGCTGTGATCTGCGACTTCGTGTGAATTAATTTTAATTTTCTGAATGTAATATGTGAAAATGTATCGATTCTTATTATCACGAAAACAAGTCGCCGCATGACGCAGTCGGTAAATAGGTCTAAAAATAAACACTAATTTGTTTTGTCTAGATTTCAATGATATTTTATTGAATATAAAAGTCTCCTACGTTATTTCGAAAATAATTTAATTTCTATTTGATATTTAAGCACCTACGTAATTATAATATATTTTTTGTTGTTTGTTTGTATTTTTCTTGTAAAGGTGCACAATAAAGAGCTTTCGATTTGATTTGATTTGATTAATATTTCTGTTGCGAAAGTTAAAATTATGTTGTCAATTGTTAATCGCTTAGCAAATTTTGATAGATTTTTGTATTGATATAGATGGCTTAAGTTATAAAATGATACTGCAAATATATTATGTCACTCGGAAATAATATATTTTCCTGTTGGTAAAAGTATTTTCAGAATCGGTTTAATAATAACTGAGCTTATCCACTACAAACAAATAAAAGCACAATAACTTAAATATCCTCAAAACACAATTATTTAGTCGGTTATTTATATAACAATGGAACATGTAGTAATATCCAAAAAACATAATACCTCCATTTACAAGCTAGTAAAAATCGAAAACAAAATAAAACACCACACTCCATTTTTCAGTCGGTTAAAATGAAAAACGTTAAGACTGCATGGGAGATGTGCTCACGACCTTTCAGCGAGGGTCACTTGTCTACGCCTAGAGGTCAAGGACCTATTAGATTCTAGACACAACGTGGGTGTTTTTTTTCTCTTCAACCCATAGATAATGTATTTTCTTTCATTTTATTCGACTCTGTGAAAGTCGTTTAAATTATAAGGTAATTTGAAATAATTTGAAATCAAAGAAGCAAATTAGTAAGAAATGCATCTGAAAATACAAGAAAAATGCATTTATTAAGATATACTTATTTGTAAGCTCGCATAATCTAAAAAATAAATTCTTCTTACCTCCAAATCGGATAGTCTTATTTTGATACGATTTTCGCCGTCTGATAGCTATTAAGCAATAATGATAAGTATGTTATATCCGATGCGATGAAATGACCTGTAAAGGACTGAGGGCCAGTTATAAATAACGTAACCAAATTACATAAAAATAACTCGGTTAAGCGTAAAATGGTTTCAAGCGATACTGACCTAGGATAACAACGTTCACATTAACTTTGTATTTATCAAGTTATGCCCCGACGCTTCACCCCAATGAATGTAGAAAATAGCTTCTAGGGATAACATACCTACAGCTTCCTATTAATGACAGTATTTTCGAAATCAGATCAGTGCTTTTGGAGGAGAAGAAATTCCCATAAAGTTTATAATAGATTTATAGTATAAGAGATGAACTAGAAATCATATTGTATTGCAAATTTAATACAAAACACAACATAATGCAACTTTTTTCTTTTATAATTTATTATACAATATATAGAATAACTAGCTGCACGCCCCGGCTCCGCCTGGGGACCTAATTTATCGTAATTGCCATATATAAACTATCCTATCTCTCAAGTTGGATCGAACTGCGCATAGTGTGCGAATTTTATTATAATCGGTTAAGTGGTTTAGGAGTCCATTGAGGACAAACATTGTGACACGAGATTTATACATATTAAGATTACAATTTGAAACTAAAGTTCTGTTCCTTTTAAAAAAACTTTAAATTGGGATTCGATTTTCAAAATCTCATTTTATATTCCCACTCAAATTCGAATTTCGAAAGCAATTCCGAATTCCAACGCTGCCAGTGTACCCATAGAACAATTTCAAATTGTTACACATTCGAAATTGGAATTGCCAACAAATCCTCGATCTCAGTCGGAGTCTGTACGCGGCGCAGGTAGGGTGTCTAGCGGCCGTCTAGACGGGAGGCAGGGTGGGGGGTGGGGGGTGTCTAGACAGCTGATCTGGATTGCTATGGATTTGCGCTTCCGGTCGACTTTTTTGTTATGCGGTGGAAGCTAGTGTGTCAAACTTTAAGATAGTGTCTATACTTAATTTAGAAATAATTTAATTATGTTGCAAGTATTTAACATTCAAGTTTCATGTAACTGTAACCAATCAAAATATTTTGTATGTTTGATCGCGTTTATCTTTGGAACTAAATTTATAGTTCATAGACTTAAAGCCTCCGTATGTAACTTCGCAATCAGTTTTATAATTTATCCTATATATAGAGTATTCGTTATTCGTTGTTTAAATCTGTTTCGCCCATTTAACGTGACTGAGGAATAAACATACAAACTTTTAACCCTTATTATTCGTAACTCAACTTCAATGTAAAAGCACATGTGATTTTGAATTAATTTTTTAATCCTTTATGGAAATATTATTACAAAATAAAAATTACTATAAAAGGGTATTTGTTTTTAACATAGCAATCGAAAAAACATTTGTTTTATATGTTTGTCTGTTTTTTATGTGTTGTCTTTTTATATGCAAATATGTCATCATTAGTGGTAACTGACAGCGCCACCTGGCGTTATTTCTTACATTACTGACAAATTTATGAACATATCAAGTGTTAAAAGTTTAAAATTAATGAATTTAATCAATGATACATATTATGTATGAAGAATTATAAAGCTAACATAGAATAATAGTAATGAAAAGTGACAATGAAACCCAATTTTTATAAAAAAAAAGTGTTAAAATAGTGGCATAGTTTTTTTTTTTTAATCCCGCCCTTACCGAAATAAAGTGTAAATAACTAAATATCGATAACAAAAAAAACGTAACGCGAACAAAACGGTAACTGTGTCGAATCATAGAGAAAAAAAGCGCGCATAAAGACTGTCCGCATCTATTGTGTTCGTTTTTGACATTTTTGTTCGATTTTTAAAAAAACGCGCCAAGCATCTGTTCTTATTCCCACGGCATTACCGTTTGCTGTTTTTTTTTTTTTTTTTTTTCACAAAACGGCCAGCCACACCTGTTCGCCGCGAATTTTTATCAAGGAAAGCGAAGACGAATATCTAGATTTTTTGACGAATGTTTTTATATCGATATGCAAGCATTGGTCAGTAATATCAAAGAAATAAATAGATAATGCGTTATTATTGGACTATTAAACTTAACTATAATAAATGTGCCACAGATAATTAAACACTGAATAGTTCGATACTGGCAGTTTATAATATATCTGCTACTGCTTCAATAAAAAAGTAATATCATAACCTTCCTGTATTCTCCATTGAAATTTGGTCTAATTCTGACAATTTCAAAACAGTCTAGATTGTTCTTAAATAAATATTTCCTAATTCTAAGAATTAATTTGATATATGTCTCATTTCAGATGGCGTTAACCTAGCGAGGGCACATCGGCGATTGCTACTGAGATAATTAGAGTATCGCACTGTCGTAAGTAGTTTAGTAGGATTCTACTATAGGATGATACTTGAATGTCTACTACCTCGATTTAAATACTAATTATTTTACTGTATTCAACTGTCCAGTCGGTTTATTTACATACTAGCTGTTGCCCGCAGCTTCGCCCGCGCAGTCACAATAAATTTTCACAGTGCTAACTTTCATTATATTTTGTCCCCTTGTGAATAGAATGTATCAAAATCCTTTCTTAGCGGATGCCTACATCATAGTGGCTATCTGTATGCCAAGTTTCAGCCCAATCGGTCTAGTAGTTTCGGCTGCGAGTTAAATCAGTCAATCACCTTTGTATATAACTAGCTGAGGCGGCAAACGCTGTTCTGCCTTACTCTTATCATTTAGGGGGATGAGAAATAGATGTTGGCCGATCTCAGACATACCCGATATGCACATAAAATTTCACAAGAATTGATACAGCCGTTTCGGAGGTCTATGGTAATTAACATTTTATATATAGAGAATAGGAGATGACTATAATAAGATTGTAATTGCAAATGCTTAAGTGAGTTATTGTCTTGACTTCACACAAAAACGGCTGGACGGATCTGTATGAAATTTGGCTCAGAGATAGATTATACATGATAGTTCTATTTAGTATATTCAGCATTCTATCTAGATACTACGCGAGGAAAGCTGTGGGCTGAAACTAGTATAAGGAAAATGGCCGTATGCAGTGGTTACTGCTTAGTAAGTGAAATATGCAACTGAGAGGTCTTGAGTTCAGTTTTTAGAGTTCCGTACGCAAAAGGCAAAATGAGAACCTAATATTTTCTTGTGTTTGATTTTACGCGAGTATTATACATCTAGAAATAAAAGACTTTAACGGATTTTAAACGCGATTTATTCATTATATCATTAAACCGACGTTTCGAACCCTTTACAGCGAGCGTGGTCACGGGGAGACTGTCTACGTTAAAACCTATAATTTCTTAATGAGATTCTAATATTAAGACTTCGCTGTCCGTCTGTTTGTTCGTCTTTTCACAGATGACGCATGTCTGTTACCGCTATAACAAGAAACAAGAAATTGAGGTTGGTATGCTTACCCGCATCAATTGACAATCCTTTCCTTATCCCTTTTCCCTTAAACGCGCGCATCCGCAGAGGCACTACCTCTGCTCTGTTCACGGGCGGTGGTGATCGCTTACCATCAGGCGAACCAGCTCAGTTGTACTAAAATTTATATATGTGAATATATTAATAGCTACTCCATAGTTTTTTTATTTCAGGCTGTTTTATTAGTTAAAGCTTGGTGATTTTTAATTTTCTGTTAATTTGTACGCTATTTTTTTGATCGAAATATAAATGATTGGAGTCGTTAGCACATTCATAAATCAAAATTCTATTAACAATTGTGTTTGATAATTCGGAAATAATTTCAAATTATGTTATTTGTTTAATAATAGTTTATATCGAATTGGGTGCTAGCGAATCTAAGATTTTAATTTTTTATCAAAATTTTTATTTGTTTTTATTTTTTTACATAGATACTTCTTTGACGGCATTAGATCTTATTCTAGGTATTCTAGGTATGGAATTAAAATAGATAGCTTAAATAGGCATTCATTTTTAATCAAATAATTATGAAACTAATGCTCCGCCCTGGCTTTGCCCACATACAGTCTATAGCAGGGATAAAGTACATATCAAAGAGAGAAAGAATATTTGAAAGCGAGTAGTTCCAGAGGTTAGCGCGTCCAATCGTACAAATAAACTCAGTTTTGTATAATTAGTACAGATAATAGATATCATTAATTTATTATGTAAAATTGTTGTTGGTATGTTTGGTAATGCTAGGTCGATATTGATAATACTTTTTTCGCTGAGACAGATTTTTATTCGGGTGTATTTTGTTTGTAAAATAATTTTGTTCACAATTATTATACAACACTACACCTATTATTTATATGTACAGCTAGTCAAAGAAGTATGTACGTTTATTTTTTATTTGTGTCTTTAGCCCTTGGACCCTCTTAACTGAAACCCGTAGATCCGAACTTGTGCGCAAAGTCGTTGAGGAGTCGCAACTGCGACTTTTCTGTCGCACGACTACAACAATAGTCGCAATGCGTTCCATCGTTTACTTTAATCTGTCTGCTATGCGATAAACAAAATATATAATTAAAGGGCATAATGAAAGACTATATTACAAATAAATTGCGTTATATACGTAATTTTTTTCCATACAAATAACTACGTATCGTCATTTACTATGATTGTAGCGTTTGAGCACACTGCGACCGAGTCGTGCGACTTTTTCGTCGCAGGTCTGCGCCCTCACACAAGTTTGGTGATACGCGGAAGCAGTTTTGGCGGGAATTCGACGCTCCATCATTTGCAAGCTAGCAATTTAATATTATTTTGCATATATCCCAATTACTTTGTGTTGCGACTTATATTTTGTTTGTTTATTTATTAAAAAAAAACACGCTCATATGCCATATCATGAGTGTAACAGAGACGGCACCACTGTGCGAGTGAGATAGCCGCTACCATCTAACGTTTGATGGTATTTTTTATTGATACGGGTTGTACGTAATCCAAACTACCCCGTTTTCTATTAAGACATATAAAAATACTATTTCTCGAAATTTCTCACGTCATTTTTAACGGAGAATCGTTTATATTTTTTATAGTTTGTAAAATAAGTGTATTTCACTTGTTAAATTATAACTTGACACTGGCACATACTTCCGGCTTGTTGCCATTAAAAAAAAAATACTTGTCAAATTTCATTGTTTATGTTACGTGGTCAAAGCAAACATTTTTATGCATTTGTCAAAATTTTTGTAATAATTTCTTTGTTAATTTTATATTCGCTGCATTTGAATCTTTGTTTTGTCTCTTTAATTAAGTTTTTTTTTTCACATTTAAAATACAATTTTTTCTTCGCATTGTATACGTCATGCATGTAAAATATTTAATAATCATTAGAATTCTAATGGATCAGTTTCTCTTGCTGTCACTGGTAGACCATTATTTAATACTTGATGTATTTTCATACATTGTTATTTTAATCCGTATGTCTGTCATTATTACACTTTTATCATTTGTAATCTATCACTCAAGCAGTTATTAATACTTGTTAAATGAAACCCATTTATATTTTATGTCTGTGACATATAAGCTGTACTAGCTGCGCCCCGCGGTTTCACCCGCGTAAGTCCGTATCCCTTAGGAATATCGGAATAAAAAGTTGCCTATATGTTATTCCAGTTGTCCAGCTATCTACGTATCAAATTTCATTGCAATCGGTTCAATAGTTTTTGAGTGTAATATTACTAGCTTGTGCCCGCGGCTTCGCACGCGTTAAATTCGGACTAGTTTAATAGATCTTATAATACTCGTTCATACAAACCTTCCTCTTGAACCGCTCTATCTATTATTGGAAACTTCAACAAAATCCGTTGCGTAGTTTTAAAGATTTAAGCATACATAGGGACATAGGGGCAGAGAGAGCGACTCTGTTTTATACTATGCAGTGAAGTAGGATCTGTGATTGAAGCAGTACGAAGAGAGAAGAGACACGCCTTCGGCGGGTTGAGGTAGTAGGTTGTATAGTACAGTATTACAACATTTAGGAGTAACTGTATAGCCTGCTAACTTTACCCGCTGTTGGCATAGCAACGGTTGCCATGACTACGGAGAAGACGACAGAAGGACCCACCCAAATACAGTATAATACTATAATCTAACACTTACATATTATCTTAATTAGCGCTAAATCCCGGCTTCGCTCGTGGTACATATATAGCCGATAGCCTTTCTCGATAAATGAGCTATCTAACACTGAAAGAATTGTTCAAATCGGACCAGTAGTTTCTGAGATTTGTGTGTGCAAACAAACTCTTCAGCTTTATAATATAGTATAGATAAGTTGATAACTTTTCATGGGCGGGTACAACGCTTCGTTACGTTACGCGTTACGGCGCCAATCTGGCTGTCCTTGAATAGGATAATATTATTTTAAGGTTATCACATCAGCTGGATGTGCAGACACACGCTTTTTTAAAACAATGCTCTATTTACACTAGCCGCTTATCCCAGCTTTATTCGGGTTGATACGGGACAGAATAATTAATAAAGCTAAGTTTATTTAGTACTATTTAATAAGTTTTTTTTTAAATTTTCTATGTTCTATGTTTTGTGTTCGTCTTAATTAAAGAAATAATGAAAAAACCTAATAAAAAATGACTACATCTACACCTACCATATTCTATCTAAATGTATATATCTAAATGTCGGATAAAAAAACATGTTTTTATTTTATTGTATTTTTTTGTTTAGCGCTATGTTGTTTTTTAATAAAATAGAATTATATTTAAATTCTCTACAAATTGTTGTTTCATTTTATATAATCTTTTTCTTAGCCATTTAATTTAGATA
Source organism: Zerene cesonia (assembly GCF_012273895.1). Lineage (NCBI taxonomy): Eukaryota > Metazoa > Arthropoda > Insecta > Lepidoptera > Pieridae > Zerene > Zerene cesonia. Next base: position 1,027,887 of record NW_024045131.1, on the reverse strand, counting down.
TATGCAGATTGATTCGTATATATATTACAGGTAAAAGAGGTTTTTAGTGAGAACGCGTTTTCTCTAGTTAGAACTAGTTGTAACTGAATGCCTTCATTTAATCTCGTTTTTAGAAATGCTCAAAATTAAACCAGTTAAAACTAGTTCTTCAGTTTCAACTACGTACGTTAGAGGGGCTAAACTATTCAGCATTCAATTTGGCTCTGCGATTGATACTAGGATGGTATTCTCACGGTCTTATCAACATTTCACATAAAATAACTTTGTTTATTATAATTAATCAGTTCAAAGTATATATTTTTTTTATTTCATAGTCGGCAATGCTGGTGGGTCGCGTGATGGTAAGCGCTACCACCGCCCATGGACATTTGGAAAGACGTAAGGTCGTTTGCAGACCTTCCGCCTCTACAAACGGATTGCCGACTTCAAATTGGAAAGGGATTAAGGATTGACGAGGAGAATAAAAGAAAGGAATAGGAAGGGTAAAGAAAAGGATATGAGCCTCCGGCCCAATTTCTTATTTCCCAATTTTATTTTTCCCATTTTTTTTTTTGGCTTTATATCCATCGAAATCATCATCATCATCAATCATCACAAACAAACACAATTATTATTATTAGCCTCTATCTATTCTATATGACTTGTATGATTAAACTAACTTTCGAAACACTGTCCAACCTTTTTTGTTACTTGATACTTGTCTCATCATCATCATTCGCAGTTTTATTATTTAATACTTGACCATCACCAGTCTTCCTTGGATTTATTTCAAACTAGCTGTTCGCCCCGGCTACGCCTGTGGTACATATATAGACTATGTAACTCAGTGAAGTTGCAGCTTCTGCCTTCTAATGGTGAAGGGAATTTTTTTATCGGTCCAGTTTTGACATTTATTTTGGCGCCAAGTCTATTTCGAATTATTGCAATTCAATCGGCTAAGATAATTACAATTAAATAATTCCATATGTAAAAATGTTATGATCAATAATTGTTTCTTTTTCACCATTTTTTATTTTGAAATTTTTATTCGTAGAATATCGTATTGACATCTATTTCAAAAAATGCGTTTTAATTAATCTTCTGACATTTTACAGGTGACATTTTTATATTATAACGTAATTTAACACGGTGATAATAAAGTATTAAAAGTAGTCCATAGTTGTAAATTGAATTGTGAAATTAATGTAACTTTGCATTAAATAAATAAATTATTTATAACAACCTGTTGTTTTATTAATCATACCATTTAATATAAATGAAAATAATTTTATACAAGATGAAACTTTCGTAGAAGCCAAATGCACGAAATATTTTTCCAATAACCCAGGGCCATCTAGTTTTAAACTAAGAAAACCTTTTAGCGTGGATAGACGAGAACTGTAAATTTATAAACTTGTAAGTATTTCAAAATAAATTATAATGCATTAGGATGTACATGTATATCATGTATAATTTGAGTTATCACATTTCATAATTATTTAATTACTAAAAAGTCGGTAGCCGAAATATGATTTTCATATTGTTTTGTCTATAAAGACTAATCTCCCAAACGAGTGCATCGATTTTAATGGAATTTTCACTGAACATAGCTCATGTCAAAAGTCATACCCACATGAGGTAATAAGAAGTAAGAAGAAGGTGCATAAGATTAATTATGGAATTAAGAAATCTGTAATTTACAAGTCACGTTTTAATCATTTTGTATAGAAGACATGCAAACAAAATTTAATTATATTAAGCACAATGTGTTAACTACTAATAACTTACATAAAAATCATGCGCTTATTTCGCTGAATTAAGTTTTAAATTTGTGAGTTAATTAAGAAAATAGAGGCTTCTGATCACACTGTCCTAAATGTAGGTACTGAATCAGACGATGGACATTATAAATGATTTAGAACTAACGGATTCATAAATTGTCTATGAATGAATCGTTTGACATATAAATAAATCTTGGAGAATCGTTTAGGTATTCAAATGCAAAGTACTTTCATACGAGACAGTGTAAGTGATAACAAAAAATTCGTATTAATATTTCAAATTCAATTATCTATATCCCACATAATAATAAACGTAATATTTTAAAGTACTATTTCACTAACTTTTTTAAAAAGTACTAGAAAGCGAAATATTGTTCTCGCGCCATCTAGTGTGGAATAGAACAGGTAATACAAATATTTTCATGTTATTTATGATTCTGTATCCTTTCTACTTTTTTCAATTTACATAAATAGAATTATTGATTCTATTCGATTATTTTATTTCAATGTAAATAAATGAAAATGACTAAATAATTATGAAGAATTCTGTTTATTTCAAGCTAACTTCACACTATTGAACGATGAGTCAGACATGACGTCATGTTTACATCGGAATATTTAAAAAGAAAAAACAAATTCATTTTATACATAGCAACACTAAATACCAAAAGTCAAATATCTGTCACAGTGGTGACTATAAACTTTATTGTAACGCAACAAGGACTAAAATCCTTGAAGAATTCGAGACGGAAGTTAAGCAAAATAATAGGATTGCCAACAATTTGTGTGACGTCACTCGAATGGAGCCTCTAGTCTTCTAAAATTACATGAGCGCATAAGAAAAATGTAATACGGCGTTTACGGTCTATTTTCCAACAATTTTACAAACGAAAGTGCCTGGAGAAGTGTGTGACTCGTGTTCTATTAATCTAGTTTTACGATCGACCAGTGAAGAGAAAATTAATTATTTTGTTGAAGCAGTTACTTTGGTTACGAGATTATTTAATTTATATTGTGAGTATCACGGATTTTCCATCGCTAACAATATTCTATATCGATTATAATTCACGAACGTGTTAAAAAAAATAATGTGAAGCAATTGCGTTGAACGCGAACGAAAAGTTTTAGATGTCGCTAAAAATAAAACAAGGTATATTTTTGGAGTGTATTTCGTGATTTTGCCAACGAGAGGCCGGGTGAGTGGTGTGAAAGTGATTTAACATATTTTGAAGCTTATGACAAATAATTGGTGCCTGAACCTCGCGGGATCATACATTCCGAGTGTGGTGTCAAATTTCAGTCGACCCCAACTGCGGTTAAATTTGTCGCGTATGAAAGTAAACATACGTATTGGTACATAATTCGTAACGGCTGTGGTATCCAACGTCCAAAATTCCCATGACCTTGACATAATACATCCAAATAATAGACTGAATGTCTGTTTCTGATGCCATACCACCAAGGTCGATGTTATAAAATTTAAGCTCAAGGCCGTAGATCAATCTACATTTTGTATTATACAGTCAATAGAACCTAGTAAATAGTCAGCATTTACTAAACAAGTCAACTATACAAATAGGAAATTAAGTTAACTAAAACTGGTATTCAGTCATTAATTATTCACTGTTTAGCACTCATTAATGACATTAAAATGGGCAATTTTATGGCTATATCACGAAAATATAAATTTATCAATACTGTTCATCTGACATGTAAAATAAAGGTGTTTGTGTCATACAATTTTATTGATATCTTCAAAGAATTACATATATCTCTCTTTTATCTGATCATGAGCACACATGTAGTGAAAATTTTAAAATAGGTTTATTATTCCATTTGCATTTTTAATTGGAAACCAGATTTTTTGTGTGCTCTTAACTACTAGCTGAGTCCTGCGGTTTCACCCGCGTAAGTCTACCCCGTAGGAATATCAGGATTGTCTATATGTTATTCCAGTTGTCCACCTGTCTAAGTATCAAATTTCATTGCAATTGGCTCTGTAGTTTTTGTGTGTAATAGTAACAAACACACACATCCTTACAAACTTTTGCATTTATATTATTAATAGGATTAAAATACCCAGTAAATCCATACTAAAATAATTGTATGTAAACAAATGCATAATTTAGTAAAAATCTGTCATTGTAAACTAGGATTAAAATATACTACTCAACAAATAAAAATTTATAATAATTTGTTTTGTCAAGCTGATTCATATATTAGTTTGTTTATTTGAGCTCTGTCCCGGCTGCGGCTATGCTACATATATGCCTATAGCACTCAGGCATCACATAGATATGTAATGGTGAAAGAGTTTTTGAAATTGGTCCTGTAGTTCCTGAGATAAACACCTAACAAACCGTTCATCCTTAACTTATTAGCGTAGCTTCTTAACAACATATACATATGATTAAAATAATTGTTTCTTCTTTACTTTTTTTGCTTATAAACAGTATGCTTATAGAATTTTTTTGCCTGATAAAAATATTGAAGCCAGTAAAGGCAATTACTTACTAATGTCAGTTAAATAGTTATTAAAATCATATAATGTAGGTGCTATTAGTACTAACACCAACTAAGTTAAACGGAATAAATATAATAAATAATAGCCTATATATACATTCACAGATAACATGACTTTTAACTAGCAATAGAATTTTTAAATTTGTTCATTAGATCCAGAGATTATGTCATACAAGTTCACAAACTATCAAATTCACAAACATTACCTGTTTAGAATATTAGTTTAAAAATTTTTGAGCTAAATATCTTACATACAGTCTTCATTTCCGCCTGAACTTCCCCCAAATATTCAATGGAGATTTCTAAGGGAGGCAGTTGTTTTAATCCGATCCAAGTAGCCTATGTCACTCTCAAGCCTCCTAACCATCTCCAGACGGAAAAGTTAGATCTTAAAATCACACTATATATCTTAAAATATATCTCATTATATCACTAGGAGTCTGGCTAATTCCATATACATAACCTCGCTAATTGTTTAGGTTTTAACCAATTAGAAAAGATTACTAATTTGACCCATTTTTTGTTGTATCTTATATGGCTTCTAAAGACAATGTGCAAAAATAATATTTCTGTATTAACTTTCAACTTCTAAATAAAGATATAAAGAGGGTTGATTTGATGTTTTGTTTGTGAACATTTTTTCATTGAAAACCTTCTTGATAATTGTTGAAGTGATTTAGGCTGTATTGTTTTACATAATCAAAGCATCTAGTAAAGCTTAAGTAGAGACCAATTTTTGAAAAGAAAAACATTTCCACTACATAAGACACAAATGATAATTTGTGTTGGTTTAGTCAATAGGAAATGAATAGGGACCCCTTAGCCCCTAGGTATATATTATTAATATGTAATGAAACACACATTTCTTGCAAAATTACTGGATCAATCAAATAAATTAGAAATATATTGTAGTCAAGAAATATTGTCAATTTTATATCACTACTCTGCTGCTATTTTGATGTTTCGAAGGCGTTTCTAAACAAAGTCACAGCGAAATAAATAAATAATCTAGTAAATGTTTTGTTTATTAATCCATACTTATAACATAAAGTTGTAGAGTTAGTTTGTTGTTTGAACTGTAATTGCTCGTTCATTTTTAGTTAGATAGCATTCAAATGCGAACGAGAAATTTTTAAAGAAAAATTCGATCGGGAAGCGAGGTTTGAACCCGCGTCATTCGCCATATGGTGACCATGTTTGACCTGTCGCCCACCCATGTTCTGGGATGGATTTATATTTAATTTCTTGTTTAAATCAATTTACATTTTGATTAGAGAAGTGTTCAAAGATAACCTAAAATTAGTTATTATGTAATTTTATTATCACCGTCTACTGCATGGAAGCCATAACTTTGTAAGATGTAACATATGTTAGATAATACTGCAGTTACTTGCATATAATATATATACAGATATTGAGAAATGTTATTGTATGTATATAAAATAAAATTAAATAGAAAACACTTTTTGCCACTAAACAATTTGTGTATTAAATTTTAATTGTTAACCATATGACAAAAAGTATAAAGAATACAAAGTATTAATGTACAAGGACCAACAACAAGCACAAGGACTTGGCTATGAGGTTGGGCTCTCGAGAGAGCAAATGCTGATTTTCAGTCTGACTTTCAGGGTTGGTATTGGCCGCCAATAATCTGTAAACTTATATCTTAAAACTAAACTATGAATTGTAAACAGCAAAAACTATTTATCATAAACAATAAACAGAAACAAAACAAAAAGTATTTAATAAATGTCACTTGTGTCAGATTATTGAAATTTTTTCGTATATTAACAGTTTTCCTAGTATATATTTAAATTTTGAAACTGTTTGCTATCTGACTCTAAGTGAAATACCATATACTTAACAGTGCTAACTAACTTGCTTCTTAGTAATTTAATATATATATAAGACTATGTTAATTATATAAACCAGAGAGTTTCTTGACCGGATCAATTTAAAAAATTCTTTCAATCTTAGATTTGTACTTGATCTCTGAGTGCTTATAGGCCATATTTGTAGTACAAGCAGTTAATATAACGTATTTGAAAGTATGTATATTTGATACTCAAAGGGTTAAGGTATTGAGGTATGGAGTTACATAGACTGGGGAAGACAATTCAGTCTATAGTTTATGGTTTTTTTTTTAAGCATATTGCTGTTGTCCTCTTCAATCTATGGTTTGAACTATGACAATATGTGCTGTTTAAATATGTATATGAAGTCAGTTAGATGTGTCATTTTTTCTTCTGTCTGTGGGAGGTGTACTTGTATTGTCTATGGTTCATATTTAGTGCACTGTCTAGTCTGCGATATTATATAATATTATGATGTGATGATTTATGTTTCGGGAAATCAGCTGTTCTTTATCAATTGCCTAAATGTTCAGTCAATGGTTTAAATAAATCAATACTATTTACTTTTGTGCTGACTTCCAGATTTAATAAAAAATTCTAATCTAGTCCGATAGCATATCTATGTACATGTTATACTTAAACTTTACGGCTAGAACGCATTTTTCCTAGTTAGAACTGGTTGTAAGTAAATGACATTGTTGCAACTAGTTCTATTGGAATAACGCACTAAAATCTAGAATTACGATTTTAATTAGGATTAGAATTTATTGAGGTATCATGTTTCTTTGGTCCCTATTGGCTTCTGCCTGCACATATACATGTATATATAAATATTTATTTTATTAGAACAAACTGGCAACCCCTATATATACGCCGAATGACCATGACATTTTACTCAACTCTTTCATCAATTACTTATCCGCAATACATCAGGTACAGATGCTAATCTCACCTTGAGATGTACTTGAGAAGGACACGTTTATCGATCCCCACCATTTTGTTTCAGGTGGTGATGAAAATGCAAAAACAGCGACCGCCCAGATTCAAATACAACTAAGCAATTGTAATCTGTCAGAATGCCGGTCGTATCGCCAACCCGTTACACGCCTACCTCCTCCACGCTCACTGGGTCCTACCGATCCTCCCTGACCTCAACCTCAAGCATCGACAAGCCATACTATAGATCCAGCAGTGGGACTTACGTGACGTCCACTTTGCGAAGCAGCTACGGCGATAGGACTACGGAGTACAGGTCGCGGTACTCCGATGTGGACGGGAAGCGTGAAAGGAAGACTTCCCTAGTGGAATATTCGAGAAACTCCCGCGCGCCGAGCGTCACAGACTCGGATAGCGGTATATCCTCTAGATACAGGTCGGAGAGGAGCGAGTCCAGGTCCAGAGATGTGTCGACAACTAGAAGCGAGAGCAGCCGGACGTCGGATCTCAATAGATCGAAACGGAATGTCCTATCTTCCACAGCCCTCGCTATGTCGGCAGCGGAGTTGTACAACAAATACTCACCGGCGAATTATGTGCCATTGACACAGAGAATCCAGCAGAGTCGGGAGCAGAACAGTTACGGGGAGATATCCAGGTCGAAATCGATCTCCAACGATATCGGCAGGCCGCCTGCGCCGGATCTGAGGAACAGGAAGCCGAGGAACTCGGCGGCCACGATATCCGAGGTAAATATTATTTGGCAGCACCCGTATTTAATATCACGTTTTTGTTGGGTTGTTTGTCGACGGAATTTCTCGCTTTTTGGATGTGTTGAATCTGCTTATAACCACAGAGTCTTGATCTTCTTCAACCAAGATTGTTTTGTTTTTTAAATATTATATAATCTGCTCTGAACAACTATATTGTAACGTAATGTCGTGTACGTATCGTTATGAAAGTCAGAAACTCAGATATCACTTGTAAAGACGCTGTATATATTTGGATGATTTGGTTTCCAATAACGCTTTAACAGTATCATAGTTTCATTGTAAATACTCGAATTCCGCGGACAAACAACGCCGTGTGGGCGTGTATTGTGTGTTCATGTTCTTAACATCGCACTAAAGAAAAGCTATAAAAAAAAACTAGCTTTAAAATTTGTCGCATGATTGTCGATCATCAATAGCTTCTCGAACAATCGGTATGATTTAACTCGATTTTTCATTGTGGAAATAAAGCCCAAAGTACGCCTTTCACGCGACAATTTTAGCAATTGCATCGTAGTAACATAGGTAAATTCGAAAATTTAGACGCATGTGCGGAATTTATTAGAACTAACACACGATCACACGCTATACCCATTAATTGCCTCATGATATCTCGCTAAGTGTACAATTTTCAACGATCAGAAACCGGAAGGCAGAAGATACAAGGACTCGTCGCCGACGTCCAGTTACAGCAAAAGGAGCTCCATGTCGAATGGCATTAAGGACACTAATGGCAACGAAGTGCCGTCCGTCTCTGAGATAAGAAAGAGATTCGATCCCAAAATGACAGTAACGAAACTGCCCGTGAACGAATCCAAATATCCTTCCAAAACTGTTGAGCAATATTTGAGTCAGCTCAAAGATTGTGAAAACGGGACGTCGGGATACACGAAAATCAACCCAAAAGACGACCAACCCGTACCAATACATATGCCAAGCGAAAAGAACGGCTTGAACAGTAGATGGGAGGTGTCTCCAAGTAAATTAACATCGGATATGACTCTCAGCAAAACTATATCGGAACCGGTGTCGTTAGCCAAGCCTGCAGTTGAAAAAACGGCCATGTCAACATCTCTTAACAGTAAACTGCAGTCGGACAAACTGGCCAGCATTAAAAGCCAGCTAGACCCTAACAATCCCATCGGGAAAATTCTAGAAATGTCCACCGTAATCCAGGTGGAAAACGGCGACACCGATTACGCCGAACGTAAGAAATTGCGCAACAGTCCAGAAGTGAAGCTCAAAGAGCTCAAGAACGATATCGAGAAGCAAGTGAAAACGCCAAAACACACGTCGAATTTCGCTTCCTACATACAGATATCCCAACCGGTGGCCACGGGCACGTCACCTAAAGCTGAGAAGAAAACGAAAGTGAACCTTAAGTACATAGATTCAGAGGAGCGTATCGCGCTGGAGAACGATATAGACTCGCCCAACGGCACAGGCTTTGAGAACAAAACGTTTGAACACGAAAATTTTCTCAAGAAGCGTACGGAGAAGTTGGAGGACAAGGACGATGGGGTTAAATCCATGGAGACGAGTACAGAGAGTACTATAAGCGAGCCGACCGAAGACTCGAGTCCCGAGACGTCGTCAGCTCGGCTGCGGATCTTGGATAAGGACCAGGATGATATAAGAACGGTGAGTTGATGATGGTGCGACGTGATGACGGCGGCTGTTGACCTGGAAATTTCTAGAACTTTCGATGCTAATCTTGGTATAATATTGAAGAAATTTATTACTGAGCGATGGCCGCTGTTGTCGCGTTAAATGTCACTGCGCAATTTTATACACCCAAATAATGATAAATTGGTAAAGGAAAATATGCCTTTTCGGTATTGAAATAAAGTTTATTTCATCACGTGCAATACATATCCGTTTGTGTTTTGAAATATAGATTAATTAATTATTTGTGGGTGTGTATTGTTGGGCTCTGAGCATATTCGCCTTTTGCTATATTATACATTTTTTTCTCTCGTTTCGATGCGGGTAGATATTGAAAATTTTAAAACATTTGAAAATTATGATAGAATTTATTGATTCTTTATAATGCATGCAATGAAAAATACAGAAAAAATACGCATAACTTAAAATAAAATATACACGTTTTTATCGATAAATAGCGATTTCTACCAAGCAAGCTTTTAAAAATATAGCATATTGACTAAAATTTAACTTGCGAGCTATTTCGCTAAATAGGTTGTAATATTTTAAGCAACTCTTTTAAAAAATAATCGTTATTATATTGGGGATTCCGGAAGACTACAATAAAAATTGACCACCCATCGAATTTACTACCGTGCCAACCGTGACTTCGATTTTTTTTCATTTGCTGGTATAGCGACAAAAAAAAAATACATTATCACTGAAAATTCAACTGTCCAGCTGTCCTAATTCATGAGATACAGCCCGTTGACAGACGGACAGCGAAGTCTCAGATTTCCCCACAATAAAAAAAGGGTCAGTAGGTTTCTCTTTTAGGTTCTCCTTTAGTAGATACCGTACGGGACTCTAGAAAGAGCTATAGACCTAAAATTTGTTATGCATTTGCTGACAAACATAATAATCTTAATATATATAAATTACGTGTCACGTTGTTTGTCCGCAATGGACTCGTAAACTACTCAACCGATTTTAATCAAATCAGCACACCATGTGCAGTTCGATCCAACTTAAAAGATGGGATAATTTATATTAAATTGCGATAAATGACTACCCGGGCGGAGCCGGGGCGTGCAGCTAGTAATATTATAATACTTCAAATACATTTAGATCGCGGTGGAAAGGTCAATATAGTCTAGGATTTAGATTGTAGGAATCTAGGTTGACGTTTTTGATTAATCTATCATATCCTTAGTACTTTTATTGTGGACGAAAGTCCGTACAGTTGTATGTTTGTTTCTCTTTCGCTTGATAACGGGATATCCGATATGGATGAAATTCGGCACGGAGGTAGATTAGCTCATAGGCTACTTATTATCTCGGTATCAGGCGAGTAGAGCCACCGACAAACCATAGTGTAGTGTATGTTATAAACCGAAAGGTCTGTTTGGGAAGATGTTTGTTAATCTGTCCCGCAAAAACTACTGAATTGATTTTATTGAAATTTTTTTTTGGACAGAGGAAGATCTAAGCTAGTGGCAAAAAATATTTTTAATGCTACCCAGAACCGCCCATGTACATTTTGAGAAGCGTGAGGTCGATTGCAGACTTTACGCCTCTACAAATAGATTGCTGACTTCAAATTGGAAAGGGATTAAAAAAGGATTGACGAGAGGAATTAAGGAAGGAAAAGGTTGTGGGACTCTGGCTCGCCCACTTACCAAACAAACTCAGTAGTATGAGTATGCTTTATCACGCCGGTCTTTTATGGGGGTGTGGTACTTCCCCAGTGCGAACTGACCCGATTCGAGTTCTCTTGAGAACTTAATTAGGCTGGATTGTTTTAAGTTTGATAGGAAACTGGTCCCATTTCCGAATTTATAGTCCCACTAATATTATGAATGCGAAAGTTATATAAGATAGCTGGACAACTGGAATAACTTATAGGCAACTTTTTATCCCGATATTCCTACGGGATACGGACTTACGCGGGTGAAACCGCGGGTTGCAGCTAGTTCTTTATAAATACGGACTATACCTCCATCCAACATCTAGTATTTTGGTCTAGATATATGGATCTATGACCTATCTCCCTAGACCGATGTACTTGTTTATTTTCTATACTAAGCAAATATAATGGGACCGGGTTCATTGACATTTGCATCCAGGGCGCTAGCGGCGCGTGTGTGTGTGTGCGTGAAGCGTGTGCGGACGCGTGCACGCGCGCGTGTGTGTGTGTTGGGTTTATGTTCGAAATCTGTTGAGCCTTTGGCGTGATGATGAGATTTCACTTGAGGACACGTTCTTACATCTTTTCACATATATAGTATACTAGCTGTTCGACCCGGCTTCGCCCGTGGTACATATGAAGCCTATGTCACTCGCTTGGGTTGCAGTTTTTCAATTTTTGAAATCGGTACAGTGGTTTTTGCGTGAAAACTTTACAAACACACAAAATATGAAAATTTCCTCTTTATAATATTTTACCATTATTCCCACGGGGGGAATGAAGCAATTTCCGGGGTAAAACTATCCTATAGCACTTGGGAATAATGTAGCTTTCTTTTAGTGAAAGAAATTTCAAAATCGGACCAGTTGTTTCGGAGCCTTTAGGGTACCATTAAACAAACAAAAAAAACTTTTCCTCTTTATTATATTAGTATAGAGATACTAGCTATGCCCCACGAAAAAAAATATCGCTTATCTCATCCCTGTAGGGGTTTAATTCAAAAAATAGTAAGCTGCCTTATACCTGGGTCGACTACTTTTTCCATACTACCAGACCGCCTGTGGTATATATGTCGTGGGCCTTTTCACTCAGAGAACACGCACATATCCGACAGTGAAAGAACTTTTTAAAACGATCCAGTATTTCTTGATATTAGTACGCTCAATCAACCAAAAAATAACTCTAGCTTTATATTATTAGTATAGATTTCGTCCGAATCAGTGCTGTGGCAAACCTTTACTTCATAAAGTCTAAAGAAACAGTATCAGTAAATACAAATATCACAAGAATTATGTTTCATACATATCATTCTTCAAAGTACGCCTTATTGAATTTGTTCGTAATTGCATGTTTAAATATGTATTTCTAAAAAAAAAAATGCGAAGAAAAAAAAAATATCATATCATTGGGATTTTTGTTTTCCTCAAATCAAAGCTCAAAAGAAATCTATCATTGAACACATTGTCGCGTCTAAGCGTCAATAGACAATCCTAAAAATAAAATAGAGTGTAACGTCCCGAAATAAAATGCCGACGGTCCCGCGGTTTTTCGCGCCACGTGCGTGAAAATTTGACAGTTGCCCGCCATCTTGTGGAAAAGCCCGCGCTTCTCTGACAGTTGCTTTTATTTGTTTTTTTTATCTATACAGTTTGAAAGTGCGAAAGTAAATGTGTTTGTTTATTGTATTTGTTTGTTGATTAACTTAAGATTAAAGAAATTACATCGGGAAGATGTGTTAAATGATACGCGCCGAAAATTGACATACATCAAACGTATCAAGATATTTCTTTACGATATTTCAAATTTAACCTTAAAGCCCTATAAATAAGGGCATATGTGATTCTCTATAAGCTATTCCTTGTGACATTTTAACCGCGGTATGTCATTACAATCTAAGATGACACTTTTCAAAACCTAAAATAACATTTTTTTTTTTATCGCGCCAAAATTAAAGCTAAGGTGACACAATTTTAATTCTTTGTTAAATGGATGGATTGTCTTAGAAGAATCGATGACAGAATAATTTCGTCTGTTTTTATTTCTGTCCCTGTATATATCTTTTGTATTATTATTATATTTAAAATGCTTCTACGATTCGGAGATGTAACAGTTAGGCTTGGTCTTATCGTCTTTATTTTGTGAAATTATAGTGATAGTAAATATTTATATCGCACCATACATGCATCCAAAATCTGTGATTATCCCTGAAAGAGCAACAAACACACACACACATCCTTACAAACTTTCGCATTTATAATATTAGTAGGATAGGATAGTAGGATTAGTAGGATAGGATAGTAAGAAGTAGGATTATAATATTAGTAGGATTAATACAAATTATTATTACGACGTTAAAAAGAATTAAGGATTAGCCACGATCGAAATAAGCGACGCTGCGTCACAATGACGTAAAAGCTTTTCGCGCGATATATTATCTGTGACTGACCATGACCTCGCCTTTATTAATTGATAATAATTGATCGGTGGCAACATTCGATGCGATGTTTTTTTTATTTATTTTTTTTATTAATTAACTAAATACAGATATAAAAAATGCGGTAACATTGTATGGTTTTTATATTTCTTGTTATTGTTTTGACAAAGATGTGAACGGATAAATTCATAATAGTGTCCGATAGGTTGGCACAAGCTTTCATGTAAACCACATAAGTATGTATCATAAGAATCGGTTTACTCAATAAATAGTTAGAGGATAACGAACATATAAAGAAAACACTGTCTGATTGATAACCTTCTCCATCCTTTGGAAGTCGGTTGAAATGAGAGGTTCAATAAAATAAACCATTGTTGAGATACAAAAAGGATTTCCGAGTAAATAGTATTTTCAAAATGACGTCACGAAATGGCGCGAAATTGTTACATAAAGGTCATTGACGTCCGTACTATGTACATTGTACATTGCTTTTTGCCAGAAGACGCGAATGCGCAGACTAAATAGCATTCTAACATAGTAATATTGTTATTAAAGCACCAAGAATTTATCCCGTTTTGGCGCCAAAATTGTGTTGACGTTTCCATGTCGTCACTACTGCCAAAGAAAAAAAAACATCGTGGTATTTAAAAACTAGTTTTTACCCGCGGCTTCGCACACGTTAATTTCGGAGTAGTTTAATAGATGTTATTATACATATGCACCTTTCTCTTGAATGTCTCTATTTAAAAATACCATAAAAACCCGTTGTGAAGTTTAAAAGATTGAAGCATACATATACCAGTACATAGGAACAGGCGCGGGAAGCGACTCGGCTTTATACTATGTAGTGACACAAATATTTGTTACTTCGTTTTACCTACGGATTTACTCGTGCACTCTTATTTCATTGCTTTACCTTCAAGGTTCCATATATCTCTAGTTTATTTTAAAATGCATAGGAATAAACAATTATCACTGGTGTGGTATTAGCAATGCTACTGTCAAATATAGATTATCACGTTAAAACAGATTAAAAACAAACACGCGTTTATGGTTGCGTACTGGCCGGTTGGATTCGAAATAAGAAACGTCAAAGTGACGTAAAAAAAATTTTGATTAATTTATACGGATTTTAGCGGTTTTTTTTTTAAATTACTTTCGGAGTGCATTTAATTTGTGTTGTGTTTGTGCTGTGTATTGTGATGTGTTAGATGCGTACGTCATTTTTATATGATCTATCGATATGCTAAACCGTATCTTTTTTTAGTGTCTCCTTTTCATGTATTGAGATTTGTGCATAATCGTTGTTGTTATTGGCAACGAAAGTGTCGCGTCAAATTATATACTTATTTATGTCTGCCTCTCGGAATTGCTAAATCGATATGGGAAAGTTCTGTGTCTGTCTAGGGTCTATTAATAAAAAATATAACTGCTAGTGGTGAACACTTAATCATGCAGTAGTACGTTATAGATAAGGCATAATATCGTCTTATCATTATTTGCAATTGCTATCTATCTTAGTTATCTATCTGTCTCACTCTAGCGAAACAAAATTTTTAAGATTTTTTTTATGTAAGAGCGGGTAACCGAGCTGATGGTGGTTCGTTTGTAAACGATCAACATCGCCCATGACCATCTGCAGAGGTCCCTACCTCTGCAAACGCGTTGCCCGCTTTAAAAGGATAAGGAGAGGATATCGATGGGAATTTAGAAAAAGCTGGGTAAGGTATAAAAAGGATACAGGCCTATGATATATTTGTATACGTTTAGGCAGCTAGCATGGATTCTGGATTTACGATATTTGATAGGTTGTTAAAGGGAATAGAATAATAAATTAAAGTTTAATAATAGAATAATAAATTCTTTATTTATTAACAACAAGGACCCAATAATCAATTTACACATAAAAGTACATATGAATGTTGCAAAAATTTAAATTAAAAGAGTTCGAAACAAAATTTTAACGTATGTATGTTCATGTGAAATGTAAATACTATTTACTTAATGGCTGTTTAGTTATCTGTGACTATATATATTAATTTAAACACACATTGTAAATAAGGCTTTAGTTAGTATGTTATGATAGTTTAAGCCGTGTTAATTCAAAAATATAACTTATTATTTGTTTAATCACTGTCAATGTTAATGTACATTTCAATGGTCATATTTCTATGATTTTTTTTAGTATAGTTTCTTTTCTTTATAATGAACTAGCTATTGCCCGCGGGGTTCGCACGCGTTGTTTAAAACACATCAACCTTTTCCTTCGTTCCATCACAATCTGTTTTAAGATCTAAGTATACAGACACACAGACGGCGGAAAACGACTTTTAAGATTCGCTTCGATTTCTTTCTTGAATAAGGCTCACTAGCGTGCCCCGCGGTTTCGCCCAGGTCATCCATGATATTATATAGCCTTCCTCCGTAAATGAACTATAAAATACTGATTTTTTTCAGTACCAGTAGTTCTTTAGATTAGTGCGTCCGAAGAAACACTCTTCAGCTTTTATTGGTATTGAATACTAGCTGCGCCCCGCGGTTTCACCCGCGTAAGTCCGTATCCCGTAGGAATATCGGGATAAAAAGTTGCCTATATGTTATTCCAGTTGACGTACCAAATTATATTGCAATCGGTTTAGTAGTTTTCGGTTCGGTTCAGTAGTTTCACATACATCCTTACAAACTTTCGCATTTATAATATTAGTAGGATACATTAAACACAGCCATTAGTATCGTCAGTTGTATTCTTAAGTTCTAACATATAACCCAGGCTCTAAGGGAAGCCAGAATATCTTTAAATCTCACCAGCTGTACATATATAGGCTGAATCATACACATAAATGCAGATGGTTGCAACCCTATCTAATATCGTCATTTCGAATTCTGAGAAAGACACCTTCTTAAAAACTTTTGGCAACACATCAACGTTTGTGGCCTATTTGCCTATTTCATAAAAAAAAAAAAAAGTTTTCTTTTTTGTACGTTATCGTAAGAATATTATCTCCCATTATCATTCACCAGATCGATCGTCATTCGACAACAATCATGTCGCTATAGGCTGTCACGTGTCGGGAAACATGGCTGTCTGATAATATATATATATATATATATATATATATCAGCTTTCCGTTCGCCATTGCAAGATTTGGCAGCGGTTTTTGGCTGTGCCCCCCTACGTTGGGCCAGTGCGGCCGGCGTAATCGAGTTGTGCATACGGTGACGTCACCGCGTCGCGCGCGCGAAATGCCCTTTTCCGCGGGAATCACTTAATTCTCGCGCGCGCCATCTTTCTCCCGCTTTCCCGCGCAACATTTTGACAGTTTACGTAATCGCGCCCGCGCGTAGTGTGCGTTTTTTTTTTTTATATTTAAACTGTGGACTCCCACCGGCCTTGATTATAAGCGGCGTGTCAACGTGATTTCAGTCCTATTGTTGACGGTTTAGCGTCCAATTTCGATCGCCGGCCGGAATGTTAATGAAAGAGACAGTGCTAAAGAATTTCAAGGTGATTTGATTATTAAGTGGCATTAAATGTGCGAGTATAACGGAGATGATAAAACACGTGATCAACGAAACGTGTGCTGTAGACGTGAATTTTGAGCTCTCAATGAAAAAATGCAATTTGACTCGCTTGACCGAGGTCAAAGGTGAATTTACGTAAATGTTGTTGCCATGTGAAACTTGCAAAATAAAATTATTTTAATCGCGATGATTATGCCATTACATTGTTGTATAAAATGTTTTCGTTCTGAAATGCATAGCACAAAGTTACGAATATTAAAAGGTTTTATATGTACTCAGTTATAATTTAATTGTAAATGCATAAAATCTTCTAATTAAATTATATTTTTAATGATATGTGTCATGTGAATTACCATAATTATTTATCTTAGATTTTGCACGTGGCTAACGAGTGGTAAAACAAAATATAAAAAATAAATTTATGAAATATTACTGCAAGCGACTATTAAACTTGACATTGAAAGTTACATAAGCGAGAATTCAGTGTAAATTTGTGATTTAAATTAAAAAGAGGAAATTAAAAAATATTCCTCAACAGTAATATAATAAATACAATTGATATAACTAAAGACTATGTTACTACGTGATTACGACAAGCAAATTATCTCAAGAGTGTGAAAGTGAACTATAAATGAACAATTATTAATTAAAGTATCAAGATTATTTATATCGAACTGACGTTTTAAGTATCAAAACTGAAAAATATCTTATTGACTTTTAGAAGTATCACTGAGATCAAATCGAGGTAAAAAAACAAAACTGGACTGGATTTATGTTGATTTGCGAAATGCGCATTGAGTAGTCACCAATTGCCAGTTTCCATTACCCAAAACCTTTCGAAACCTACCAAACTAGGCATCACAAATATCAAAGTATTGTAACGCTGTCAGAAGCGCGCGCATACAAAGCAAATCTACACGAAACACCACCAAAAGTATCAAGATTTGCAAGTCATTGCGCGCGCGACGCTTACAAATCAGCCAAACGCATTGAAAGTATCAAGATCGTTCCGTGTTCACGCGACAGTTAAAAAGCGCGCGCGTTCCCCGCCAAGTATCAACACCGTTCGCATGTTGTGGTACCTCGAGCTGATTATACTGGCATGCGTCACCACGGGCATACTGTCGGCGCTCCGCAATGAGGTGTGGCTGCCGGCGGTGCTACAAGCCCCGACCTTTAGCCCGGGCTGTGCCCACTTATGGCCTGCACTATCAGGTATCGGACGGTAACCTCACTGTGGTTCAGTTAGAAGTGATTTGTTTGTTTCGATCCCATTGTAAATCATAGTAAGGTAAATTTACAATTAGACTCGATAGAAAGTAATAGTGTACATTATATATAAACAATAAAAATATAATATTCACCAAAACTCTTAAAGTCTAATTATTTGTTAACGAGCAATGTGGTTGATAAACATATTATATCCATTTCTAAACACATTTATCGAATTAAAACAAATTATTTTGAAAAAGGAATTTTTAAATAATCATACGACAACACGTCCGTCAGATGGCGCGGTTGGCGCGCGTCTGCCGGCGGAGACTCGACGCGTGACGTTTAAAATGAACTACCCTCGGATGGTAACACCAAGCACCCAATGGGATTGTAGTTTGAAGCCTATAATTTATTAACACTTTTGACATATTTCATGCAGTTTTATTTAAAGAAACGTTTTATGTTGATGTTATAAAACTTAATAACAAGAATACAATGTATGCGAATAGTTTAATCCATTTTTTTTTTCACAATTACCAATCTTCTTGTCGTAATAATAACACTATACATTTTCAACAAACGTAACTAAAGCCCAACTCCACAAACATAACTTTTTTATAGAAATAAAAAAAAAAAACCAACAAATTTGGATTATCCTTCTGGGTGATGTCAGAGACAGACACATAGATAGTCTTATAACTAAGTTACCTTGTAGAAATGGTATTCCCAGTATGGATGGTTATAAATTATAATATACCTCGCTTATGCGTGTCAGGGGTTAAAAAAAATGTTTTTTTTTTTAAGAATATTTTAATTGGTAAAACTGAAAACGTAAAACTCGAATCAAAAGTTCAAATATAACTAGCGAATAACAAGCGGGAATGAAACACATTTTCTCGAGTTTTTACCGTTTTTCTTCGATAGTGATTATTTCCCTTTTTTTAGACAAATTATGATATACCATAAGTTATAGTATTGATAAGTTCAAATAACTATGAAAAACAGAAAACTAGATGGCCATCAAATTGTCTGATCTAGATCATAATAACCGCACCGGTGGCACCTAGCTTTCAAATAAAAAATAAATCGTCCAAATCGATTCATCTAAACTTCTTAGGTAACAAAACCAAATAGATTTATATTACAGACGAATTGATAACTTTCTCATATTTTTTTAAGTCGATTGATAACTTAGATGAGCCATATGGTAGTGCTACGTGTTCATCAGACAATAAATACGGTGTCGTGGAGATGAAAAAATCTCTGAAACAGTTGTAAAACGATCATCTCCCATATAAATTAAGCTTCGCTGTCTAAATATATCTATAGATTTATTATCCAAGTATTTAAATTGAGTTAATACTAACAATTACAAAATTTATTACGTAAATAACGTTCTTTCAAAGAATGGAAGGCTTCAAACTACAATTTCAAATGTTTTTTTTTTTTGTGTGTTCGTTTGTGTTATTTGACTTTGTGTTTGAAACGGTACGCTAGTTCTGTTCTTTTCGCGGATTTGTTCTTACCAGCGGATTCCTGCTTCCTGAATGTTTAGATTTTCATTTCTAACATTATCTTCATTGCCATATAGCCGAGAATGAAGCTCCTACAAGGTATTTTAGGACAGTCATCTATCGGATTGTGGAACAGTTTAGACTAAATGAAGGGAAATAAATTTAAAGTTTCGGGAGGTGGGAAGGGGGGGGGGGTTAAACCCCGTAAAACCACCTCTGGCTCCGCCCATAACTATGGGACAAGACCATGACTGCAAAAGAATTGATAGTAAGCATTTTATGGAAGTAACTAAAGATGGCATAACTCAAGAAAACAATTTAAACAAATAGTTTTAACTGTATCGTTGTTATCTAAAGCTATCATTTGCCACGATGATATGCTAAACAATGACAATTATAATAATAAATTTAAATGCGTACACCCGTATGATGAAATACCTGTGTAAGGTGAGAATTCCGACGAAATAAATGTGCAGGTTTTCTTAATTCAACGAAACATGTTACATGATGCGAGCGTGTAGACGTGGGCGAATCAAATCGCATCAGGGTGTGTCGTAACGGTAATCACACTGAGACATCTTCTAGGCCATTTACATGCGACACGACATATCGTCGCCAATAAACATAGTCTTTAATATATATCGTCTGGTGGGTCGATTTGTTTGAATTGAATTTGACGTTGACGGGGTTAGGATCATGGTGTTGTAAACAGCTCTTTTCTAGAAATTGAACGATTATAGATTTTACGCAAGTGGAATGAATATTGTTTAATTTATAATGATAATAAAAGGTTAACTACACTAAAGGGATTTTTTAAAGATGAACACGTGTTTTTATTATATTTATAACTACGGCATAAATCTTTAACAATATATTTAGTATTAAAGAATGGTTTAAATAGATTAACACATATTGAAATCATACATTTTACTATCTACCCGCCATCGAAAACAAAAAGTTATTAAACGAGGAGTAAGAAGAATATAATGTTACAGTCATGTATTATTTAGATTTGCTGTATAGCATTTGAATCATCCGTCTGAAATGAAATTGTTTGTTTTTATTTTACGTTATTTTTTTGTTCTAAAACAAATAGTTTTATTTCATTTACAGTATTGTTTGTTGATTTTAGTTGCATGTTGTATTTCGCTTCTGTTAGTTAGCTCATACACTAAATGATTTTTATTTCTTTCATTTTTTTAGCGTGTTATAACATTAAAAATTATATCATTTATAGAGAAGCAGACCTAAAACTGACCCTTGTGACATCCTAATGATTTTTAGATTTATATACGAGGAGTCTTAATTGTGATTGTTCAATTAGACCTCGGGACTGGCTTTGGACTTTTTTTTGTGCATTTTTTACTTGAAAATTTTGTTGTAGTCGTTGATTTTAGTGAATTCCGCCATTTCGGCTCGATACACCATACCAAAGGCTTTACATTCGTCCATAATAGACTTCGTTATCTTTATAGCTGATTCTGGGTTCGAGTCCCAACTGATGGAAATGTGCGTATATTAGACTAGATTGTTTTTTTTTTTTGTGTGTTCACTAACTACGTTATAAGCGTTTGTGACGCTCAGTATTAAATTCGAGAACATTCTACGAACGAACAACGGCAGTGTTAAATTTGTCTTGTACTATAAATATAAGCTTCTTAAAAGGTGAGTGGTCTGTGTAATTCTATTTTGGGTTCACGCGTTTTTTTTATATTAAATGCGGGTACGCGTACAGTGTATATCTTCGACTTCCCTCGTTGATTTTGTAAATTCGATGCGCAGGAGTTGGCCGGCGGTAAGAGTGGGCCGAGCGGTCTGCGCAGGAGCAGCGAGCGCTCGGACATAGCTGAGCACACGGACAAACACTCCACGACTAGCGGTGAGCTATTTTGTATATCTGATTTTTGTATGTATGTCGATCGATTTGCATAAAAAAACAAATGATTAATATCCCGATTTAAAGTATTGAAATAAAGATGTAAATTAAAAAATATTTTGTGAGTAATTTGACTATTTCTTATTTAAAAGAATTCACATTTGAAGAAATAACTTCAACCGAATTCGCGCATCATACACACACACAGTCGTTCAGTCCTAAAATATAAATAAAACTATTCACTAATACGTCCTCATAAACATGCTTTTAAGTCTTCAATATTTTTTTTTATTATATTAAGGTTCATTTAGAAACTCTTCAAAAGACTCTCCACACAAATACGACTCCTCTATACTCCATAACTCTATATTCCAGAATTCTCCTTATAAATAGTGTGTCTGTACCACGTGGCTCTACATTCCAGGTCTCAACGGCCTCCGCAACATCGGCAACACGTGTTTCATGAACAGCGTGCTGCAGTGCCTCAGCAACACCGGGCCGCTGCTGGAGTACGTGTCCGATGACAAGTACATGAACGACATCAACACTACGCTCAGCTGCATGAAGGGCGCGCTCATCAAAGGTAGCGTCGTCCTCCTCTAACTCGGCATCTGGCGATACTTTGTCTCTTTCTTGCTAGAATGTATGTGTAGCATCATTATCAAAGGTATCCTCGTCTTTGTCTAACTCGGCATCTGGTGATATATTGTCTCTTTCTAGACAGAGTGCATGAGAAAATTGATCACGGCACGAATTGGGCCAGCTCGCCCCGGGGGAGTACCACACCCCCACAGGAGATTGGCGTGAAATAGTAGCATGCTGCTGTGTTTCGTACGGCGAGTGGGAGAGCTGGAGGCCCGTTTCCTTTTTCTCACCCTTCCCAGTCCATTCCTTTTTTCCAATCGTCCTTTCCTTATCCCTGTCCCGTTATAAGCGCGCGGGCAGCATTCACAGAGGCACTACCTGAACAAATGTTCATGGGCGGTGGTGATCATTTACCATAAGGCGAACCACCAGCTCAGTTGCCCGCAGTGTACAAAGCACCTCTCTCTGTCTCTCGGTATCTCGGTACCCTGTAACGGCATCGGCATCTGATATGTTGTCTCTTTCTAGCAGAGTGACTATGAAATATATTTACATCTCTGTCTAACGCACCACTAGTCCTTATGTTATCTCTCTCTAGCTCGATTACATGTCAACAATTTGGTCCTATCATAGAATTTCGATTGGTACCTCAACGCAGAGACGTCTGTGATATGTATATATATATTTTTTTTTACCGACTTTAAAAAATCAATACATTCGTCTTGCAGCATTCGCGAGCGTGATAAAGGAGCTATGGCGCAGTGGCGAACGGGACTCTGTTGTGAACACGACATCGCTCAAGTCGCAGGTTCAACGTTTCGCGCCGAGGTTCATGGGTTACAGCCAGCAAGATGCGCAGGTAGACAGAAATAAATAAATATGTTTTTTTTTTTTATTATCATAACACGATACGCAAGTAATTACGCGAAAGAACAAGACAAATAAATGTCAAAAAATTTGTAATACACGCGTAAAATTAGACGCAAAAAAAA
>NW_024045131.1:1004235-1004563 GCF_012273895.1 Zerene cesonia | reverse complement strand
TTTTTTTATTATCATAACACGATACGCAAGTAATTACGCGAAAGAATAAGACAAATAAATGTCAAAAAATTTGTAATACACGCGTAAAATTAGACGCGAAAAAAAATACCTTTAGACTTTACTTGACTTTTGTTTTTTTTTTATTTAAAATGTATGTATTTAATTATTTACTTTGACAATTTCAGGAATTCCTCCGTTATCTGCTGGAAGGTTTGCACGAGGACGTGAACCGCGTAACGGTTAAGCCGAAACCGATACTGTCCGAAATTGACGATAGTCTCAGGTAAAGATTTTCGACATTATTATCGTAAAAAAAAAAAAATAGCGT
>NW_024045131.1:983726-1003235 GCF_012273895.1 Zerene cesonia | reverse complement strand
CCGATACTGTCCGAAATTGACGATAGTCTCAGGTAAAGATTTTCGACATTATTATCGTAAAAAAAAAAAAATAGCGTTCAGTCAATTAATTTTCCGTAATCTGTTAATGTTACTTTGATTTTACTTATCCTAGGATGGGGATTGAATTTACCCCAGTATTGTACATTTAGAAATTAAACACGCACAGAGACAGACCCCTACCCTGACCCTGAGACCACGCCCGCTGCGCAAAGTTTTTGACACGTCGAGTTACATCAATTTCACACTAATATTATAAATGTGACAGTTTGTTCGTTTGAATGTTTGTCCGTCAATCACGCTGAAACTTCTGAACGGATTTTGATAAAATTTACTATACAGACAGGGTGTGAGCTGACTTGGGTGATGGGATACATTTTATCCCGATTAAATGCTCCCTGGGGACGAAACAGGAATCTTGATATCCGAGCGGAACCGAGACGAGTGTTTAGTAATATATGTTTAAAAATTCTTGAAATTTCCAAACCTTTGCCTATTTCCTTCTCCTAGCCCTACCCAGTCTATTCCGTCTTTCCGTTCATCAATCCTTACCTTATCCCTTATCCCTTAAAAGCAGGCAGCGCATTCTCAGAGATCTGAGCCTCTGCTCTGTTCACGGGCGGTGGTGATCGCGCACCATCACCATAAATAATATATTATAATAGTTTAAAAAACTAAAAAACACGCTTTTATCATATTTTGCAAATTGAAAAATGGAATAATTTTATCAAATTAGTGTATTGTCATCGGTCCTCAATAAATCTACAAAGTTTGAACGAAATCTGGCCGTTTCAAGTGGGTCAAAATCGCGCCCAAAGAAGTCGGTTACAAACAAACATACAAACGTACAGGTGAAGCTAATGAAAAGCGTGTAAAAAATGACATAAAAAGTAAAAAAAAAAATCCCGCGTTCGCTTCGCAGCGACTCGGCGAAGGCGGGCGAGGCGTGGTCGCGCTACCTGCGCACGGAGGACAGCCGCGTGGGCGACATATTCGTCGGCCAGCTGAAGTCGACGCTGCGCTGCACGCACTGCAACCACGACAGCGTCACCTTCGACCCCTTCTGGGACCTCAGGTGAGTCGCGTGACGTCTTTCCGTTCTTCTTTTCTTTCTTTCTTTCTTTAAAACGGGCGAAAAGATGCGTGAAGAAACAAAAATGTGTGGTTAGGCGACTAGTACAAACGAAGATATATATATTTATTTTATTAATTTACTAGCTGATAACAGTGACTTCATCCGCGTGGTTGTGAGATTCTATCAAGATTAAATAAAAATTTGCCTATAGCACTCTAGAATAATATGGCTTTTATTTTTTGAGGAAAGAAATTTCAAAATGGGACCAGTAGTTTCGGAGCCTTTAGGGTACACAAAAACAAAAAACTTTTCCTCTTTATTATATTAGTATAGGTTTATAATATTTTATTGCACAAACTTAGAACAAGAAGAAAACAATAAACAGACAGAAAAAAAAGCCATTGTTTGTACAAGAGACGGCCTTATTGTAAACTACAATCTCTGCCAGGCAACCTGGCGGTAAGAGACTAAAGTAAACAAAACTATGTGGGTAGGTGTGTCTAAAGCAAGCAAAATAATTAGTTGTAAGAGTCTAAAACAAAAAAAGTATGTTTTTTTGTTAGTAATAATTAATATATATTGTGTATTTTATCCGCGCGTCTGTCCCTCAGTCTGCCGATACCCTCGCGCACCGGTAACCTGAAGATCCAGCAGTGTTTGCAGCATTTCGTCAGGGAGGAGGAGTTGGACGGCGACGAGAAGCCGGTAAGAGATGGGGGGGGAGTAGAGATAAGAGAATTAAGTTATAATACGGGCATGTTTTCCGCAACTCGACGTCAAGCGCCGATTTTGCGTGAAAAGAAAAGGAGGGGGTGACCAGTCAAAGCTCAAACCATCCCAGCTCCTCCATGAAGCTAAGTAGCTTGTGTGGGCTGCGGGAAACCTCAGGGTGGGACCCAGGTGAACCCAAGTGTCTTGCCCTGTATTCCGCAACCGCCGTGCATTCCACGATGACGTTAAGAGAGTTCCTTCGATCGTGTTTGTGGCATGTGAGAGAGTCTCTCTTGTCTATGCTTTGATTGAATAGAGTGAGGAGGGGATGCAGCTCTTTTAAACTAAAATCATCTCTTTTATATATGAATATGATGATGAACTTATAAAGTGAAAGTTACCTAAAAGCGTCACTTTATTTATATCATATTTAATATTATCAAATATTTAAAACGTTGAGTGATGATGATGATGATGATGATGATGATGATGATTAATACAGAAAATAATACTTAACTTTCAGACATGTTCGAAGTGCGGAGTTCGCAGAAAGTGCCTCAAGTGGTTCACCGTACAAAAGTTTCCAAGGGTTCTCGTGCTGCATCTGAAACGGTGATTATGCATTGAGTATTTGTTATTTATGACTAGCCATTCGCCCCGGGTTCGCTCGTGGTACACATATATGGCCTACTAGCTGCGCCACGCGGTTTCACCCGTGTAAGTCTGGTACTCCAGGAATATCGGGATAAAAAGATGCCTATATATTAATCCAGATATTATTTAAATAGATTTCATTAATAAAAGATTTAAAACAACGAAGTTCTGACAATATGCTATACTAATACGAAAGTTAAGTTCTCTTTTTTTTTTCCCCAAAATTATTTATTTTTTTCTATCAATCCGTTTCCCAGTTTCTCGCCAACGGAGCGCTTCCGCGGCAAGCTGAGCGTCGTGGTGGAGTTCCCGCTCGCCGGCCTCGACATGTCGCCCTTCGCCGCCAACAGGAACACATCGGCCGTTTATAATCTGTACGCGGTCAGCAATCACTCCGGTGAGTCGGTTATCTTGGTTCTCTAGTTCTCAAAAAAAAAATGGAGGGGGAAGGAAGTTCTCAATTCTCGATGGTGGACTTTTTTTTTGTTCGAAACGTGGCGCATTTCAGGAATTGTGCCTTGGTGTTCAAACGGTTGTTTTATTCAACGTTCGTCCCAACTACCCTCACTTTGCTAATGGTCCTTGTGACCGGCTGCGATTTGTTATCAGTTGACTACATCAATTAGCCAGTTGTGTAGAATCGCAGTACATTCTTATTACGATCACACTTATATTAAAGATTTACTTCTCTTGACTTATAGTAATACATTATTATAATTATAAGGAAGCAGTGGCAATGAGAAATTTTGAAAGAATGGAAAAAATTTAATCACGAGGCGGGATTCGAACCCGCGTATCTTGCCTAACCGTAGCAACGCCTAGCCTCTCGACCGCCCGTGATCCCGCCACAGTCATCGAATCTCTTCTACTCTTTCGGTTTCACGTGCCCAAAATTTCTCATTTATAAAGCACTAGCTTTTCGCCCGCGGCTTCGCCCGCGTAGAATTCGCTTATATCGCCTTATCGACATAGTAAGGAGTATTTTCTTCGCATTATAAAGTATGGTTTGTTCTTACCCACGTTTAGCTCCATCATCATACCAAGTTTCATCAAAATCGGTTTGACAATAACGAACTTTCATACAAACTTTCATCCCCTCTTTCACCCCTTTCTACCCTTTTTTCGCGATAAAAAGTATCCTATGTCCTTTCCCAAGTTCAGTTCTATCTTCATAGCAAATTTTATCAAAATCGGTTCAGTGGTTTAGGCGTGAAAGCGTAACAGACAGACAGACAGACAGAGTTACTTTCGCATTTATAATATTAGTAGGGATTTCATTTCAATGCTATAAAACTAAAAATGAAACAGTGGCAGTTTTAGGAAAATAACTCATCTAAATATTTTCACGCTGCGCAGATTCTATATACATGTATTCATTTTTGAATTATCATTATGTACTTACTTTTTGCTGTATGTTTAATTTGTACCCAAAATTTATTATCACTGTGCGGCGTGTCATTGAAATAAACGTCTTCTCTTTCTTTCTCCTTCTTTCTTCTTTTTTTTATTACTAACTAGATGCTCGTCCCAGCTCCGCCCGGATATCAAGATTCCTGTTTCATCCCACGGGAGCATTTAACGGGGATAAAAAGTATCCTATCACTCAAGTCGACTCATACCCTATCTGTATACAAAATTTCATCAAAATCCATTCAACAATTTCAGCGTAGCGCGATTGACGGACAAACATTCACATATATTATAATTGCAGGTACGACATACTCCGGCCACTACACGGCGTACTGCAAGCATCCGTACACCGGCGACTGGCACGAGTACAACGATTCGAGGTTATATTTTATTAGCTATTTTGCTTTTTAATTCCTATCATTTTTAGTCAAGTCAGCAAGATTTGGCGTCTTCGTGGTTCGCCTGATAGTCCGCGATCGCCTGGTCTGTTGGACTTGGTTGTTCATTTATTGTAAATTGAAAATATTTTATTCATTGATTTTGAATGCAAACATATTACATAAAAATGTCACATAAAATTAATTATTAAATTGAACTGATGAAATCGTCGTTGTTGTTTGTACGTTCTGGAAAAGCTGTGGTGGCTCAGTGGTGGAGGATTTAAATCGGTTGGGGAGAGGGGGGGGAGGGTTCAGGAGTTCGGGAGCGTGCAGGAAATAAATTGATTTTTCAATTTATCTGCACGTGTGGATAACATCACCACTGCTTGAAACGGTGAAGGAAAACATCGTGAGGAAACCGGCATGTCCGAGATTCAAAAGTTCGACGACATGTGACATCTGCCAACCCGCACTTGGCCAGCGTGGTGGATTATGGCCTGAACCCTCATAGGAGGCCTGTGTCCCAGCAGTGGGAACACATATGGGCTAATGATGATGATGATGATGATGGTGATGATGATGATGATGATGATGATGTTAAATTTCAGAGTATCACCGATAAATCCGCGCGATGTCGTCTCGTCGGAGGCGTACGTTCTGTTCTACGAGCTGGCTGCGACCTCGTAGCGCCTGTGTGAGTCTCTCTGTTTGATTGTTTGTTTGTTATATAAGAAACTAGCTTTTGCCCGCGGCTTCGCTCGCGTTAAATTCAGAATAGTTTAATAGATGTTAGTATACATATAAACTTTCCTCTTGAATCACTATCTATTTAAAAAATCCCATCAAATCCCTTGCGTACAGAGGGACACAGAAAGCTTTGTTTTATACTATGTAGTGACTAGCTTCACGCCCCGGCTCCGCCCGGGAGTCCGTTTTTCACCGTTTACCGTTATTCAAGTAATAAATATCAAAAATCGCATATTTTATGTTGGATCAAACTGCACGTGACGTGCAAATTTGATTAAAATCGGTTTAGTAGTTTAGGATTCCATCGCGGGCAAACAACGTGACACGTAATCTATAAATATTAAGACTAGTTGTCGTTCGCAGCTTCGCTCGCATCCTCAAAAGGAGTTGCTACGGTACAATCTGTCATCCCCCATTTTATCCCCTTGGGGGTAGAATTTACCAAAATCCTTTCCAAGCGGATGCCTACCGCATAGTAGCTATCTGCATATCAAATTTCAACGCGATCGGTCCAGTAGTTAGGACTGATGTGTGTTGATAGATTCTAATTCAAATTCAAATTTGTTTATTAAATCAAACACTTTACCTAAACTTATAGTAAATCAGTCAATCCTTTGCGTTTTATATGTTATCCTTCTTCCTACTAATATTATAAATGCCAATGTTTGTGAGGATGGATGTATTTGTATATGATACTTGTTACACGCAAAAACTACTGAACCGATTGCAATGAAATTTGGTACCTGGACGTTGGATAACACATAGGCAACTTTTTATCCCGATATTCCTGCGGGATACTGACTTACGCGGGTGAAACCGCGCGGCGCAGCTAGTTTTTTTTTTTTTTTGTAAATTGTGTATTCTTATATGCATATATAGTACGCGTGTGTGCGTACGGCCCCGTGTACCGACAGAGCCGGCCGAGACCGCTGATTGGTTGATCTTATAAATGTAGGCGTGCTTTATTCTAGCCCTTGTGGTCCCATTATTAAACACACTGATATTATAAATGCGAAAGTTTGTTTGTTTGGATGTTTGTCCGTCAATCACCGCTGGAACTACTCAACGGATTTTTACGAAATTTGCTATATGAGCTAACTTGGGTGATAGGGTACTTTTTACCTTGGGATCAAACTAGAATCTTGATATCCGGGCGGAGCCGGGACGAACGTCTAGTCAATAATAATTTTTTTTTTGTTTTTCAGAATGGAGCGACGCAACTGCTACAGCAACACCGCGATGCCCGCGGGCGTGCCGTTTGCTGTAAACATGATAACATACATACAAAAAAACGTGTACAACGCACGACTTGCGCGCGTGTACATCGGCCATGTTGGATTCGATGACGTCACTTTACTCAATGGCAGCTGTTTTTGAACCGTTTCGTTTTTTACTCGATGTCGGTTATTTTTTTTTTTTCCATTTTATTAACAAAAAAAAAATAGTTATGTTGTTCTTCCGAGTTTAAAATTATGATTTTTATCTTATGACCCATTTGTAATTGTAAAATAGATATCTAATAAATTTAAAACGAACTTGATTTTATTTTCCGTTTCGTTTTTATATATTTTAAGACATTCAAAAATTACAAAAACGGTTCGCAAACACTGCTAATATAAAATAATAGGTAAAATAAAGAAATGTACAAATTGGCTGCCTTAACGTTGATTAGCGGTTTCATCCAAGCTAGTTTGGTGTTGCGTTAATTTAATAAATTAATATAAATATATAATTAGATAAAACGATAATCTCGAATTAAGTGTCATCCTATTTAATTGTTTCGTTTCAATTATTTATTTATTTTTGTATATTTTATTTCTCTAGATTTTTCACGTCACTGTAGATTAATCGTAACTATGTAATCAATATTATGATCTAATAAAACTAAAATGTCATAAATACTTTTAATTCATAATTTCATTGTTTTAAATTTATATAAACACGTAATAAGTTGTCGCGGTGCACCTAACTCGATTGTTGCATGATTTGTCACTTAAATTTTAGTGTAACACTACAAAAAATTATCCTCCACTTATTATAGTGTTCACTAGATGGTGTTACGATTTTTAAAGTGTAGTTAAGTGTTGCAATATTTAAATTGAAATAAAAGAAAATGATGCGGCTATATCGATGATTCAAAAATGTATCCCTAAATTGGTTACAATATAATTGTATTGCGATACGCGTTTAGTGTTCGATAGTGTTACACTACAAAGTTAGTGCGACACTACAAAGAGTGTGACACTACAAATGTGAAGCACTATAAAAAGATTGCAAAAGTCGTGGGTCGTACACGTGTGTCGTGCCTAGTGCTTATAATTAATTTAGATTAATATTATAATAATAATAATATTATTATGTAAATAAAATATAATCGAAACGTTTATCATAATAATTGCTGCGTTGTTTTTGATGAGGTTTATTTATAATGTTATTGTGGTGCCAAGATGTTTTTTTTTTTTTTTGTTTTTGGATTTTTGCATTTATATCTTCACGTATGTAGTTTTCGAAATTCAGAGTTGAGTACAAGGAAACAAATGCTATTTATCTTTATATTACGTATAAATTGTTAAAAAAAAAACGTAATATACGTTTTGTTAAATGTCATATAATTAAAAACAATCATTGTGTGCTTTTATTTTTTAATCTTCAAAAATGACGCAGTCGCTAGACTTGAAAACGCGCGTTTTTTTTAACTTTCATTGTGTTAACTTTTTCTTTTTGAATTTCTTATCCATAATAATTCATAACACTCCGTCCACTAGATGTTTTTTGTTTTTATTTCGCAGAGAAAAAAAAAAGTTAAAATTTCGCGCGTTTTTTTTTAGGTCCGCGAACGATACGCAGTGATTTTGTGGTATCCTTATTTTTTAATTATATCACGTATTTTGTAATTCTTCCACCGACTTCCAATACAGAAGGATGTTCTCAAGTCGACTGTATTTTTTTGCGTTTGTCACCTCAGAACTTTTGTCTAGGTTAACTGAATTTTGTGAAGTCCACTTTTTGAAAGCTGTTGCCAACCGTGTGGTCGTGTTAACATGATCTAGTTCTGTCAATTTGAAGTCGTTTTGGTTTTGTTGTTAAAATTAATTAATTATTAAATATTACATAAAACATTTTTACACGAGTTAAACCTATTTACTTTAAGGGATGTCTAAAACGTGATGATGCCAAAACTGATGCGATTTATATCTGTTAAAGAACGGTCCAGAAGGCACTATCCCGATATAAGCACGAACTAACAGACGTAATTCCTAAAATAATATTTTGTCACAGCATTTATCAATAAACACCTCGCTGCGTGTCGTTCGCCGTTGTTCGTTAATTAATTAATACGTATTTCTTTCGAGTCACTAATTCTAGTTTTACTTAGTTACCTAAAATCTGTCTATGTATAGGTTTTGAAACCGGTGTGCGTATAGTGAGGCCGCTTGCTTATCTGTGGGTTTACATTTCTGAACGCAGGGCGGAAACGGTCATTTAAATTGTTTTAAAAAGTTTTTTTTTTTCAAATGGTCGCTTGGCGCGAAAATTTAGGTGTCGTATGCGTTTAAAAAAACATACTAAATATTTATCTTCGTTAATATGACGAAAATAAAAATGTACACATTTTTTACCATAATTATTTCAATTTATATGACGCAGCTTTTTCCCCTGCGTTTAAACCACAGTTTTGATAATATGATTAAAAATCTGAAGATACGATATAACAATATAAATATTTCCGTTTGTAAGTTGTAATAATGACATACAAACATACTTTTTATTTATTAACAGACTTGATTATAAGAGTTTGTCGTGTGTTCGATTTTTTATTATACGAATGTATGGAAAAGTAACCATTTCATATTTCAAAAATGTCATTTACATTTTGCGGTCACCTTTTGTTAACTATATTTTTTTGTGACTAATTGACGTGTTAAATTTGTAAAGTTAAATTAATAACGCACTTTTTCATCTATTATGCTTTTAATAACAAGAAAAAAGTGACGTACAGTTTTTTTTTTAATATTATGTAAATCGATCGTTTTTAATTTATTCATGCAAATGTGCTCGTGTAACGCCACCATTATTTGAGCGGCTTACGTGTATATTATAAATAAAAAAAGAAACCAAATTTGAATTTGGAATCTGATGGTTACTTTTTAAAATATCTAGAGCTGTGTCAACACTCGAAATTTGCGTCCATAACGACACAAGATTGTACATGTAGGTAAGTCAGCTTCTGCGTGGTTGTTTTTGTTTATTTTATTTTTTTTTTTGTAATTTTATTAATTGTTATCATTTGTTTTTGTTTTATTTTGCGGATCCCAATGCTACGAGGTAGATATACAGTGCCTGTTAGAAATATATATTTGTTATCTATGCAAAGTTTATAGTCTGTGAACAGTCATTGGGGTCCACAAAATGAGTGAATTCATAAGAATCTTACTTAGCCAAAGATATTATTATTGTTAAAATCGCTGTATTAATAAATAATTTATTGTTTATTATATTTTGAATAAATCGCGGGTCCCGTGTCCCATAACTATTATGTAAAAAATACGTAACAGATTTCTATGATAGAAATATATATTTAAATGAGTAAATTATTAAAATTAATGGTGTTTCATTTTTTATCAAGTTACCTTATATATAGTTAGTTATTAAGTTATATATATAGTATATATATAGTTAGTTATTAAGTTACCTACAAACGACCAATGAGAACAAGGAATTATATACGAGTCCAAGTAATAAGTTAACTGGGAATCTTATTTCACATTTAAATGCTGAAACAATATCATTGTAATTAATCAATGGAGTAAAATGAGATATGCTTATTAGCATTATTTATAATTATACCAATAGATTCTTTTTCCAAAATTGGTACAATATGATGTTCATATACATGAGAAATTTGAAAGGATAGATTAAAAAATTAAATAAAAAACGCGGGTTCGAATCCCGCCTCGTGATCATATTTTTCAAAATTTCTCATAAAGCATTTCAATGCTATAAAAATAAAAATAGAATGTTATATACATGTTCAATCAAGTAGCAACTACTGGCCGATTTCAAACTATAAAGTAGTCTACTATATAAAAATAAGTCGGGTTTTCCTTCCTGACGCTATAACTCCAGATAGCACGAACTGATTTCCACGGTTTTGCATTCGTTGGAAAGGTCTCGGGCTCCGTGAGGTTTATAGCAAAGAAAATTCAGGAAAAATTTTAACAGAAAAGCGGGAAAAACGAAGCCATCTGGTGGCGAAACGGAGTTCGCCGCGTTTGCTAGTATTTGATATAATCTAGCCTACAGTTTTAAATTTGACTAATACATATAACAAAGAGGTTTTATTTGGTACTCGTTTATTTCAAATAGTATAGCCAAATCGGCTTTTTAACTTAAAATCTAAAAGTTTATTAGGTGTTTTTAATAATTTTAGCCAACAAACTGTTTAACAAGGTAGTGAAACTTTCATAAGGCTGGAGGGGTGATAAAATGGGAGAAATTAATAAATAAAAGTAAGTTAAAAATGTACGCCTATTGTATTTTTTCTGTGGGTAGGTGATTGACCGCGCCCGGACAGCTGATATATCGATACTCCATAGTACGCATGATCCTACAGACTACACTCCCATTGATCCCGTATCCCATTTAAGGATGGCAGGACTGGATGTTATTTTGTGAATAGGTACTTGTGTCTAAAAAGTAAATATGTAATTATAACGAACAGCGTGTCTTTTTCAATTGTTTGTTTTTAAAAATTTTCGTTCAATAAAACGACGCGATTAATTTATTACATTTCAAGAAAACACTTTCAATTTTTATTATTTCGTTAGAAGTAGTTTTTGCTTATATAGTAAGGTTGAAAAGAGAGTCGAATTTTGAGAATATTAATTTCAAATTCCGTTTTCCTCTATATGCATAGAATTAGACCTAGTTGGTTTACCCAATGCTATTTTTATCACGATGAAACTGGTTGGTGTAGTATAACAGAATGATAAAATATTCATTAGTTTCAATATTCAAAGAACGTAAATATTAGTTTATGTCATAATCGGCAAAGCTCCTGGCCTAAGCGTACCGTAAGCGCTGCCACCGCTCATAAACATTTGAAGAGACGAAAGGCCATTTTTAAATCTTTGCAAATGGATTGCCGACATTAAAAGGTGCGGAAAGGTGCAGAAAGGACTGGGAAGGGTAAGGAAAATAAATCCAGTCTCCGTGATGACTAATTAAAAGATAATTACTGCATACGTCTTTAATTCTTCATGCCGGTACCAGCATATCACAATAAATAGTATGTGTGGCAGCCCTAATGAAATTCATTCGAACTCAACTAGGTGGCGCTGCAACCAAACCTAGCTATCTTCTCGGCTCTCCATTTCATCAAAATCAATACCTTGCAATCGCTTGTGATGAATGAAACAGGATAGTACGTGTCTGAGGTCCATTCATTCCTGCTATTCAATATAAATTATGTACATCTCATCCTATTTTGGCGTTGAATTGCATTTTCATGAATCAAACATCATACATGAATGCGTAATGTGATTACAACGTTAGAGTAAGATGGGTTCCGTTAATTTACAAAATTTTTATTCTATATTCACAAACTAATTGTTAAATATTTCAGGGCACCAACAGTTGAATGTAATTCTTCATGAATGAAGAATGCAATAAGAAATATCCTCTTTGACGTATGTCTATAATTTTGATCAGTCATTAAACTTAACAAGATAAAGCAAACGAATCCGTGGATCCGATGTTGATTGAATGCTAGCAAAAAGTTAATACATAATAATAATAATAATTATATGACATATAATCACCTATGATATATTGTCTCTCCCCATAAAAAAACTACCTTATACCTTAACAAAGCGTTAAAATAAGTAGCTGATTTGGTCGAGCCATCGAGTTTTACGCCTAGTTTATAAGTATGTATATAATGCTGGAGATTTTAAGGTATATATTATAAAAAAGCATATATTATTAGTTACATTAACACCATATATAGCAATTCAAAACTGTCAAAGAAAATTTATCAACTGTATTATTCATACTACTTTACAGTTTAAAGCGTTTGAAACCTTAAAACATTTATATGAATGTTAGAGTCATGGAAACTGTGTGTGATATCATAATCAACCTTTTTTTCTTGTAATGCTATTGAAGGTTAAGTAAATCTATGACATTAGACATAACGCCATCGAGATACGTGAAAATAATTTTGATTATCATCAGCCCATATATGTTCCGACTGCAGGGACACAGGCCTCCCATAAGGTTTCAGGCCATAATCCACTACGCTGGCCAAGGGCGGGTCAGCAGATGTCACATGTCGAAATTTTGAAATGTCGGTTTCCTCATGATGTTTTCCTTCACCGTTTTGAGCCATTTTGAGTTTTGAGGTTATGCTATCCACATGCGCAAGTAAATTGAAAAATCTATTTATTTCTTGCACGCTCACGGTCTCGGAACCCCGAGTTATCGATTTTAAGTCCGAGGTCCTCTGAGCCACCACTGATTTTGATATCAATAATTAAATACAATGCGATTCAACTGAGAACAGGATCGATACTACGCCATTGAGTGACATTATATACAGTGCTAATTCGAATTATTAATCTTAGTTCGTTTCATTTAAGAGTCAAGCAAAATAAATTGTTATTGAAAAACAAAAATGATTTATAGGACAGTCGTACTCCAATGACATTTTAGACGGTAAAGATTTTCACATTAACACGATCCCATAAATAATATAATAATAATATATTCATTTGATCGAGCAACTACAAAGACTCATTTTGTTCGTAACAATTTGCTTAAAAAGTAAAAACTGTGTTAGTACATGATATTATCCTAATCTACACCAATGATACAATTAACTTACAGCAATATTTTATATAAAATAATGCGAAAACATGAAATAAATTAGATTATAATAATAAAGCACACCATTTTACCTATATACAAATGCATATGAATATTTAATTCTATAAGAATAATCGAATAACATATTTAGATGAATAAGAATATTTGTTTTATCAAGTTCACCAAATTACAAACATTAAACTCAAATATAATAAAAATAACAATAATAGCACCAAATTTTAAAACACTATATAACAAACAGTGGCGACCTAAAGGATTCATCAGTATGTTATGCCGATACGGTTAGCATAACGCTGGTTTTCAGGGCTCCCCACTAGACAACAGGGCATAAGCCCATAATATCCTTGCATATTTGTGTCCATTGTATTTATATAGATAATTACTAATTTATTCATCAATACATATTTCATGAAGAAGATTTTTAAAAAGGCCCATACTCCACGCCCTCGGTAAATACCTCTAAGCCGTTAGCATACAGTACTTTAAGACTGGTTAGGGCTGTCACATCATTAAAAAAAAATTAATATCATATAATTTGGTGATCACGAAAAATGATATTCTATGTGAACTTTATATGATTCGTACGATTATGTATTTAAATAATTAAATTCTTCCTCGTATTTGTATGTGTACGTGTGATGTGTGTTTGTGTGTTTGCGAAATTCAGAGGTGATTTTTATTGTAATTCATAATTACTCGGAATTGTTTTATGTTTATTTTTGGTTACTATGTTCTCGAGTCTAGACTATGACATTTGATAAGCAATATGTAAAAACTATCATTCTCTTTTTAATAGCGAGTTCATGATAAATATTTATTTAAATTTTCCTCTACATATCATTAATAATTACAAGAATATGTGTTAGTTACATCAGTTAAAGCTTAAAAACGGTGAACAGACTATTATTTTTAATTCCTTAGATTTGTATCCGTTTGGATTATTAATGTACTTATGTTAAAAATATTTGAAAAACTTTAAAAATATCACGACTACCCTGTTTCCGACGCAGCCGGCGAAATGCTAGATATTTTTTATCATGCAGGTAAACGTCTCACACACACTAGTATATATTCTATTTTCCTGTCTATCGAATCCACCCCCTCTGACAGTCAGGGTCATTGAACACCAACGTCAAAATATATTTCTAAAGAAGATTTCACATCAAATCTTAATAAATGAATTTTCCGTTTCAACGCTGAAAGCAAAAATTTAAATAGCTGTTTTCAATAAAATACTTTAAAATGTAATTTTTAGTTTTATAGCATTGAGTTGCTTCAAAATTTCTCATACGTTAAATTTGTTAAAATCAGAATATAGATATTTTCCATACAGATCTAAAACAATTATTATACGTAATTTGCACATCAAAAATGAGAGTTGCAATAATTAAATGATTTTCATACGTATGTGAAAATTAACAATATATAAAAATATTAATGCTCATTAAAAACATGCATATTAACTGTTCATTTAATTTGTAATTATTGTATGTTGTAATTATTTTAAACGCTCAGTGTGTTTAACAAAAGAAATTATTAAATTTAAAAAGCAAGCACATGTTCTTTGTAGTTTGCTTAGAAATTTGGTTCGCAACGAAAAATCAATATTTTTTACTGACGTCCACGATAACTCGTTTGAATTTGCCGCGTATGACGTAAGTAACGTTCTCTGACGTCACTGATCCCCCCTACAGCAGACTGTCTCCCTCTTTCGTCAACCAACAAAAGCAGTGTGAATGAAACAGCACGTGTCGCGTAAAGCTTGTGAATCAAGATACTTTTTTCACAGCGTGGGATGTTCAACTGCGCTCATTCATCATGAAATCAAAATAATAACAATATTTTTTTACATAATGCGTTTCACAAAGTTAATTGTAAATGTATGTTAACAGTAATAATGGTTTATATAATTTATAAGAAAATATCTAATACAATGTAAGATAATTTATTATGAGTTTGTGATCGTTAATGAAACCTTGAGGGTGCAGTTGTACGTCCCTGCCGAATGACGTGAGTGCCAGCAGCGCTATTGTGGCGGATAATTGAACTAACATCAGTAGTCTGAAATCCGTCGGGCTGTATGGGCTCGGGGGATTTTATCGCGATCGTAAACTAAAATGGCTTGCAATATCAAGCCCATGCACAAAAGCAAACATTTTCCAATAGACCAGCTAGTATGTGTCGGCAACTACGAGCTGGAAAAGACAATCGGTACTGGAAATTTCGCAGTTGTAAAACTCGCCACACATGTTATTACTAAGAGTAAGGTGGGTATCGTCGTGTATTTCAGTGATCACTGTGTTTTATTTTGTGTTTTTACATCGCGTTATACCAGTTAACACCGGATTCAGTTATCAATAAAGTGGTCTGTGCGTGTTTGTTGTGCTGTGCCTTGGTATTTTCCACTCCGCGACACCACTACGCTGAAGATGCGGTCAGGTTAGATAAGCTTAAGAACTACAACGTATCTGACTGATTGAGGCGAAAATTGCTGATTGCAGAACGTGTTTTGAAAAAAAAATAACTTACAACCCAACCAAGTTGGCGCGTCCAATCTCGGCTGCGCAACCAGTTTGTCGCAAATACATTTTAAATAAGTAGGATAATGTTAGAACTTTTTTAAAAAATCGCTCATCCGCGTTCGTAAACTTTGGATAACACTTCATTTTTCCTTCGTTTCGAACGCATGTCACAGCGTCTGTTATCTGGATTTGACCTCCAAAATGTTTTTGCGACAATTATTTTCAATTGGATCGTTCATGTGATGTGCCCAGTTCAATTATGGTGTTGTGAGTCTGTCGTCCTATTGGTGAAGCTAAATCACATGCTGTCTACAGTACGCAGATTTTAAAAACATGGGATGGGAATTTATGACAAGTAAACAATGGATTAAAGAGAAATGTATTAGTTTTTTATGACATTCACGCGCTTCGAAGTTTATTGTGTTTACGTTAAGTCGATGCATTTTTGTGTTTATAATGTTGGAAATTGTATTGACCCGAGTGGATTTTATGAATTTTCTTATAGGAATCTTGTTGAAAAGCAAAAATACATGCAGCTAATTCAATATTATGCTGTTAATATTCATTCGTTAATTGAAATTGAAGCATTTTCAGTGGATTTTATTTGTTACATGAAAGGCTAGGCACGAAAAACTAATTATTATTTATCTACTTATATACTTGTCAGTTATGTGACTTTTTAAATATTGCATTAAGTAAATAGTGGATTCCAGTATATTGTATCTAGCTTCTGTAATAAAACAGTGGAATGTCTTAGCTCATCACCTGTGTCACATATTTGTGTTATATTTAGTCTATAATACCCAGGGATCATGTAAATAACCAACCGTGATAATTATTTTTATAATCAGTGCAGTAGTTCCTGAGATTAACACGTCCAAACAAACAAATAATCATATAGTCAAAAGCTTTATGTTATTATTATAGAATTACCTTGATAACTGATAACTACACAGAATAAATAGTATATGAGTTTGCTGATAAATCTAGCATATAAAAGGTATTTGTTGTTGTATTCCTCGGAAACTGCTGGACCAATTTTTATGACATTTTTGTTTAGATTGGAATATTAATAGATTGTAACTTGTAATATCACACTGCTAGGTTATTAGGGTGGTCTGGCACAATGTATGTTGGGTCAGCTTAGACAGCTCAGCTTACAGTTGTATGTATGTTAGACTAAACGCTTGTCCTGGGTTGAGCCAATATTAAGTAAAATAATCTATGCCACTACTGATCAAGCTTTCTATTAGTGAAGAAGTATCTTTCTATTAGTAAAAATGTTTATGATTGGATCAGTATTTCCGAAGATAAACCCTTACAAACACACACACATTAGAAACTACACCATAATAATAAATTAATAAATGTAGAAATGTGTTTGTTTGACACAGAGTGATTATATTATATGCTTTTTGTGTCTGGAGATAGTTATGACAACCTTGCCTAGGCTGTTTTTAACATCATGAGGCATGTCATCCTTATAGGAATTACCATAGACCATTCAGTCAAAATCGCATGTCTATATATATATATATATATGTCTATAATAAGTGATTATTACTTACACTGTAATTTAAGTGAAGTAAGTATGATCTGTTCCTAGTTATTTATTTCAATCTAAACCCCTTTTTTGGTCAAATTTCTCTATCTAAGCTATCAGGGATCACATACTCATTTGAAAAAGAAAAACAGTGCATATTAATTTTTTCGCTTAAAACCTATTTAAAATCAACCTAACAATATGTCAATTAACAATCTCAGATAAGGATACTGTTTTGAGCATTCAAAAACCAATTTAAAAATGTGTTGTAATGTGTTAATTCGAAGTAAAAACCCTTGGACTTAGGGATTAATTGATTTTCTTTTTGACAAATAAATTCGGCCATTTGTGTCCTAGAGAGACAATTTATGGTCATTCCCTCTAGGTAATCGAACCATTAAATCTCGGAGCTAAGCTCACACATTAACAAATGTACCGATGCCACCTTCATGTGTCTAAATTCAAGTATAATGTCATCTGATAATGAAAATTTACTTAGAAATATCTTTTGTATATCAAAAATGAATTAGGTGCTCTATCTTGCCTTACACTAATAAATTTTTATACAAAAGCTATTTCCTATATATTATATATATCTTAGATTTAATCTTAGATTAAATCTTAGATTTTAATTAATTTTGCTTAATGAATACACAATCACATGGTAGACCATGGATGATCAAATGTTGCAGAATTAGTAACTTTTATAAAACTAAATATAGGAAGGATGTGAAGTATATGACATATACATGTATATTATGGCCATAAATTACACATTTCAGTAAAGTTTAGAGTTATTGTATGGAAGTTGTGGTTATGTGGGTTTATGATAGATAATTTAAATAATAATTAATTACAATTGACTAATTTTATACAGGAATTGTTAATTCCTCAAGGAAAATTGCATCAGTATAGACCTAACTGTATCTTGAGTAAATTACAGAGTCCTACTGAAAGCAACCTTATTTTTCTCCAGAAGAAGTCATGGTAATTACATAGTGTATAACTACTTTTACAGAGATCATATACTTAACGCATGTTGAAAGAATTTTAGAAATCTGTCCATTAGTTTCTGAGATTAGTGCGTTCAAACTATGCTCTGTTATAACACAATACTCCTACACCAATTATGGTGAAATTTGGTATGCAGATAGACGACCTGGAATACCTGATAGCTTTTTGACGACCCAGTTAGTGTGGTAGTGGATAATGACCCTGACCCCATGGCGCCGCGGTGTGTGGGTGCGATTGTCATAAATCCAAAAAGTTTTATGTTCAGTTGTGTCTAGGTTAGGTTTGTTAAATATTACTAGCTAGAACTCTAGATTCTTAACTATATCCCCACACAAAAATCATACCATAAAGTTTCCTTTTCGTCACCCGTCCTAGTCCATTCCTTCTTTCCAGTCGTTAAGCCTTTACTTTTCCCTTACCCCATAAAAGCGGGCAGCGCATTCACAGAAGTACTACCTTTGCGAATGTTCATGGGCGGTGGTGATCGCTTACCATCAGGCGAACCACCAGCTCAGCTGCCCGCTATGACATAAAAAATAAAAATACCATAAAGTCTCTCAGTTGCTATGTGAATGAAAGACAAATAAACACACAATGGCCTCTAAATTTTTTAAAATATTTATTACATTTATTTATTTATCATTATTAGTAATGAATGTACTGGGAGCCTATCTATATATATGTCAATAAATAAAATTGTAGTGTCTGTTTGTTATATTAAAATAACCTCTTTTTACTGAATATAACGGTTCGTGGAACAAAAACTTTTTTTTTTTGTAATTTTTGTTCCGGCTAATCTCGGGAACAACTGGGCCGATTCGATGAAACTTTCACCACAAGATAGCTGATGTTATAAGGAATAACGCAGGCAAATTTTTATTCAAATATTCCCATAAGAACATGTATTTAAAAAAAATATTGTAAAACACTACCACACATCACACTAACATTATAAAAAGTTTGTTTGTTTGAAAGAAAGAAAGAAAGAAAGAAACATTTATTTGTCAGGGACAGCACAACACACCAATGATAGAAATTATACAAATAAGAAATAGATACAATTACACAACGTAAATATAGAATTAAACAAACGAAAAATACCAGCATCAGAAATGAGGAGTGTGTCATAATGACCCCAACAAAAAGGAGACAACTCAGCCTATGCTGCAATGCTGAGAACATTGGCAGCGCTGTTTTTCAGTGTCCCCTTTATGAGTTAAGGTTTCGAGTGGCGACGCAATGGGTAACAGAAAAAAAAAATAAACAAATAAATAAAAAAGACATAATGAACTTACTAAAGCGATCACATTTTAATTGAAATAAAGGGCTAAGAAATAAATAATGATATAAGTTAATAATATTGCTAAGTATACATTAAATAAAAAAAATAAATAAAAATAAAAATAAAAAATAAAATAATAATAATAATAATAAGCCCGCAGGGCACCTTGTGGCGAGGTGTCGGGGAGGAGCGACCCCGCGGTCCCGAATGCTCCCGGGGGAGGCCCCTGTCCTCATCTCCGACTTGCCTTAACCGGCCGGTCGGAG
>NW_024045131.1:978489-982726 GCF_012273895.1 Zerene cesonia | reverse complement strand
AAGAAGAGACGCAAAGTGAAGGCGCCTGCGGTGCT
This sequence comes from Zerene cesonia, assembly GCF_012273895.1. Lineage (NCBI taxonomy): Eukaryota > Metazoa > Arthropoda > Insecta > Lepidoptera > Pieridae > Zerene > Zerene cesonia. Next base: position 982,691 of record NW_024045131.1, on the reverse strand, counting down.
CCATATTTAGAGTTCGGGCTTTATTAAGAAATGGCGTGATGTGCTCCCTTGGTGGTACATCCCAGCAAATGGATGTTTGTCCGTCAATCACGCTGAAACTGCTGAGCGGATTTTAATAAAATTTGGTATACAGACAGGATATCAGCTGACTTGGGCAATAGGATACTTTTTATCCCGGTTAAATGCTCCCTTAAGATATAACAGGAACCGTGATATCCGGGCGGAGCCGGGACGAGCATGTAGTTCACTATAAATTACAAACATGAATGTCTGTTCTTATGGATGAATGAATGTTTGTCAGTGTTTCGCGTAACTACGGATGATCAAATCTGGACGAAATCTAACTTAGAAATAGATTTAAGGTCTCGATTAGCCAACTAGCTAGACTTCGTGTAGCTACCACGCGAGAGAAGCCGCGGGCTGTAGTCAATATGCTATGTTTACCTTTATTGTCCAATGGTCGAGTGGTTAGCAGTTAGCGCTATGGGTCACGAGGTCCCAAGTTGTATATTTACCAATTCACTGACTCGTGGTAATTTACCGAAAGAATGCCTATTAACTTCCTAGCTACGCTAAAAATATGTTTTTTTTTATTCGTAATGCTAGTCCGCTAAAATTAACACAAATAGTACGGTAATGCAAATTAAATCGATAACCTTAGAATGCTAAAAATAGTATAGAAATTACAATATATTACATACATACATACATAATTTTTTTTTTGCGCTCACTAAAATAACGCTGACCTTTCGGTTTTTTTGATTGAAAAAGATTTTATTTTTGATTTTTCATTACGTACCTACCTACTTACCGATATTTTATGCGGGTTTTTTTTTTCATTAGACCGCCAAAATGCAGCGTACGTATTGAAAGCAACGTTAAAAAAACTTAATTTGTATATATAGGAATATAATATATTATATATATACAAATACTATTAGCTTATGCCCGCGGCTTCGCACACGTTAAATTTAGAGTAGTTAAATAGAAGTTATACATATTGACCGCCTCCTTGGTACAGTGGTTAACGCGTGAGCGTAGAACCGAGGGGTACTCGGTTCAATTCCCGGTGGGGACGCACAAAAAAAAAAATGTCTCGGTCTGGCGGGACACAGAAGGCTGATCACCTACTTGTCCATAAAGAAAATCGATCAGTGAAACGGATGTACATCATCTGCCCCATACCCCACTAGGGGACACGGGACTTCACTTATACATATAAACCTTCCTCTTGAACCACTCTGTCTATTGAAAAAAAACCATCAAGATCCGTTGCGTAGTTTTAAAGATTGAAGTATCATGTACCTATGCTTCAATCTTTAGGACAGAAGGGACATAATGACATAGGGACAGAGAAAGCGACTTTGTTTTATACTATGTAGTGATAATTGGGTGTCACCCTGGCTTCGCAGGTGGTACGTATATGGTCTATGTCACTCAGTGACGTTGGCGTTTCCAATTGTGACAGAATTTTTTAAATCGGTCCAGCGGTCTTTTCCTGAAAACGTTACAAACATGCAAAAATACAAAAGTTTCGTCTTTACAATATCATTGCAGATACACGAATGTTTAAATTATGGAAAAAGTAATGACAAGGGATGTTTGATGCAGCGCATTCGCAGAGGCCCTACCTTTGCGAATGTTCATTGGCGGTGGTGACCGCTCCCATCAGGCGAACCACCAGCTCAGTTGCCCGCTATGACATAAAAAAAAAAATGTTTTTATCTTGTATTGGGTACGAGTCCAATAAGAATGTGAACAGACCAGCGCCATATTGTGACGTCAGAGCTCTTAAATCAAAACAATAGGAAGGCTAGATACCATAAATTAAAAATTCAACAATAAAAAACACAAAAATAATAATTTCATAATTATTATCTTGTGTTTGATTTTACGCGAGTATTATACATTTAGAAATTAAAGACTTTTTAACGGATTTTAAACGCGATTTATTCATTATGAAACGTCGGGTTAATAGTAAAAATAGTATAATGAATAAATCGCGTTCAAAATCCGTTAAAAATTCTTTAATTTCTAAATACAAAATTATTATTTGCAAAACACTATTGAAATCGTCAGAGCCATATTTAATTTATTTTAGACGACACGAGGGAACCGGCTTTCGAATTAAAATAGAATCATCAAAATCAGTTCAACATATCTAAAGTTTCGAAGTAACAATTGTTCGTTACTTATATATAAGAACTAGCTGCGCCCCGCGGTTTCACCCGCGTAAGTCCGTATCCCGTAGGAATATCGGGATAAAAAGTTGCCTATATGTTATTCCAGTTGTCCAGCTATCTACGTACCAAATTTCATTGCAATCGGTTCATTAGTTTTTGCGTGAAAGAGTAACAAACATCCATACATCCATACTTACAAACTTTCACGTTTATAATATTAGTAGGATAAGACATATACCTACTCTATTGATAACCTCCTTCTGTTTTGAAGTCGATTAAAAAATAAATAAACAAACCTCATTGATTTCCCAGCCTTTGATTTTGTATTCATTAAATTTTAAATTAAGCGCGGCCACACGTTTTCCTCTCGCCGATCTCTATAGTGTGGCCAAACAAAATAAATAATATTTTTGCTTACCGTCCACCAACATAGCGTAATTATTTCAATATGGCCATATTTATTTATCTGATTATATACTTAATTTTTAGTTTTATAGCATTGAAATGCTTTATAAATGAGAAATTTTGAAAGAATAGAAAAAATTTGATCACGAGGCAGGATACGAACCTGCGTATCTTGCCTAACCGTAGCGTCTTTCAAAATTTCTGATTATATACTTTTTAAAACTCGCATACAAAGTGAAGCTGCTAGTATTTGCCTACTGAATTCGCCCGGATTCAAGCGAGTTAAAAGGAAAATATATCCCTGCTAGCTGTTGCCCGCAGCTTCGCCCGCGGTCTTAATAAATTTTCGGTCGGTTGGTCGTAACTTTCTTCTCTTAATTTATCCCCTTGGGGGTAGAATTAATTAAGATCCTTTCTTAGCGGATGCATCCGTCATAACATCTATCTGCATGCCTCATTTCATCCCGATCCGTCCAGTGGTTTGGGCTGTGCGATAGATGTGTGTGATAGATCACATGTCAGTCAGTCATATTTGAGTTAATATATAAAAAGTGATGTCCCGTGTCCCCTAGTGGGGTATGGGGCAGATGATAGAGTTAATGTATAGGTATTTAGATACTATTCGATAAACGTGTTTTTTTATGGTTAGGGAATTGAAAAAGATATGCTTTAATCCTCAATGCAAAAAAGAGGGGTTGCATAAGTTTGACGTTTCTGTGTGTCTGTCTGTGTGTGTGCCTGTAGCATTGTAGCTCTCAGAGTGATAAACCGATTTCGATATTTATTTCTATCGAAAGACAGTACGGTGGTTCTTAGCTATATTTGAAGAAAATCGATCGAAAATCTAATCTTTCCTCCCCATCTGTTTGTCATACTTTGTCTGTACGTCCCTATAAACACTAAAAACAAAAAGACTAGATTAAATTCGATTGTGATAGGTAGTCCTATCGGTTTCAGGCAGAGGTCCCTAAACTTCTAGTATTGAGATAACGGAACGTCGAACTACCCGTTATCTTACATATCGAGATAACGAATAAAAACATAATAAAAAACTTTCATTTATATGTACGTATTAATATATATTATATATGTATATAAAACATGTATATTACATGTGGTAGTCGAGCATGCTTCGGCACGAATTGGGCCAGCTCGCACCGGGGAAGTACCACACCCCCACAGAAGACCGGCGTGAAATAGCATTCTGCTGTGTTTCGTTCGGTGAGTGGGGGAGCCGGAGGCCCATATCCTTTTCCTTACCCTTCCCAGTCCTTTCCTTTATTCCTATCGCCAATCCTTTCTTAATCCCTTCCCAAAAAGTCGGCAATCCATTTGTAGAGACGTAAGGTCTGCAATGGACCTTATGCCTCTCCAAATGTCCACGGGCGGTGGTAGCGCTTACCATCAGGTGTCCCACCAGCTCCATTGCCGATTGTAACATAAAAAAAAAGTATTTATTTATTTATTTTTATTTATACACTTTATTGTGCTGCCAACAAAATACAAAAACAACTTATACTAAAAAAAAGGAGATATAGCACAGAAGGCGGCCTTATCACTTATAAGTGATCTCTACCAGGCAACCAACTTAAATATAGATAGCAACATAATTTA
>NW_024045131.1:968520-977489 GCF_012273895.1 Zerene cesonia | reverse complement strand
TGCCGCCGATTGCCCAGGTAACTTTGAAACCAATCAAGAACTGTTGATGAAAAGTTAATAAGACGTAGCATGCCCAGCCATGCAAAGTATGTAATGTCAAACATGGAACGTAGAATATCAATTCTGTATGTTTGTGTTGTTCTCTCATTGTCCGACGTGATGGCCGGTTTCACAACTTCTGGTTATGTTCCGATTATCTATCTGTCAGTTATAATTATTTTTAACAAAAAAAAAAAAACTTATGACATAGCGGGCAACTGGGCTGGTAGTTCCTCTGATGGTAAGCGATCACTACGGCCCACTAACATTCGCAGAGATATTTATTCACTCTGTGAATGCTAGGAAAACTTATTTCCTACTATCCTATTAATATAGTAAATGCGAAAATTTGTAAGCATGTGTGTGTGTGTTTGTTGCTCTTTCACGAACAAAACTACTGAACCGATTGCAATGATATTTGTTACGTAGATAGCTGAACAACTGGAATAACATATAGGTAAAACTTTTTATCCCGATATTCTTACGAGATACGGACTTACGCGCTAGAAACCGCGGGGCGCAGCTAGTATTACATAATACTACCAGCCTTTGCCCGCGGCTTCGCACGTGTTACTTTTGGATAATATATAAACGTTCATCTTGACTGACTTTTTGACGACTGTATGTTTTATAAAAAAAAAAACAATTAAAAACCGTTGCGTAGTTTTAAATATCTAAGCATACATACATACATAGGGAAAGACGCGGGAAGCGGCAATGCTCTATACTAATGTAGTGATATATGTTAAAAAGGTTCCAATTTAATCAATGAATATAAATTCGAGTGTAAAAAATTCGTCGAAACACGGAATCCGCTGCGTGCACATAAAAACGCGGTCGAGTATGAAGTCGCTATTTTTTTTTTTCAAAAAAAAAAGCTTACAACCGCCGGCACAGTAATCAAGGTCGAACTCAAGGTGGGTCGTCGACACGAGTCTTTGTTGATGCAAAGTTTGTGTACCGACTGCAAAAAAAGGTGAAGCAGGCAAAGGTTAATGAAAGGCGATTTAGTTTTGACCATTCGATTGCACTAGAAGTTTTATTACCGTTGGTATTATATGGTTTGTTTGTATGCAATGCGAAAACGGCTGTTTGGTTCTGGTTGAATTTTTGCGAAGGGATAGATCGTAGCACTCGTTAGTACCTATGGAGAAATAATTTTTAACACGATTTCATAAAATTCACCTGTATGTTTATGTGTATATATAAATAATTCTCGTGTCGCAATGTTTGTTGCCATTCTCCTCTGAAACAGTTGAACTAATTCTCATGAAATTTCGTGTGCATATCGGATAGGTTTTTTTTTTTTTTTTAATGTTACAGTCGGCAAAGAAGCTGGTGTGACCCCTGATGGGCGCCTGACGCTACCACCGCCCATGAACATTTGGAGAGGCATAAGGTCCATTGCAGACTTTACGCCTCTACAAATGGATTGATCGGTCTGAGAATCGGCAAAACATCTATTTCTCATACACCTAAATGATAAGAATAAGGCAGAACAGCGTTCGCCGCGTCGGCTAGTGTACGAGTATATATGTTTGTATGTCACCCACTTACCAGCTCGATTCTGACCCACTTTTAACATATTTGAAAACTTTGTTAACTTAATCAAGGATCGGTGACAATGCATTCATCTCTTTCCCTCGCGTATACTCTGTATAAGAGCAAGTGAGACAATTTAGTAGAATCTATCGTTGAAGCGTGGTTTTAATCGGCTTCAAAAAAAGCTGACATTCTCTATTTGACTGTATTTTTTTGTTTGTTACAGCGCGTCAGAGCGCTAACGTCAGGTTTGCACTCTGATGCGCGCTGAAAACCAAACCTAACCTAACCAAGTGTTTAAGCCATCAGTCTTAAAAGTTAAGCCCTAGATAAATGCTTGGGAAGACGCAATGTAGCCAGAGCGCTCGTGGAGAGGGCAGGGCCCTTTGTTATGTCGGAATCGCGCAGCGAAGATGGTCATCGCAATGACCAACCTAAACTTCACTGGGTTTCCTCGCTAAATTGGCAGGATCGCGGGGAATGTATCTGCCCTCCCCCATTAAGTTTCTTTGATAGAATACTCTGTGTAGTATCCAAGTTCCTATGTCGAATATCATCCAAAATGTTTTAGCAATTTAGGTGATATAGTCAATGCCTAGTTTTTTGTGCAATTAAAAAGCGCAAGGATATTTTGAAAGTCGGATTTCGAAAATTAATAAGAAGGGACATGAAACGTTTCCGATTCCGGATTCGTTTTTTTTTTTAATTTCATTTTAATAAATTAATTTAAATCGATATTGAAATACCAGACGAATTTAATGAGCAAATTCTAAAAATATATCTTCTATATATATAAAAGAAAGTCGTGTGAGTTATACAACTCATAACTTAAGAATGGTTTTTAAAGAGGTTTGATAAGTATCTTTGAAGATATTAAAAAAAATAGCTACCCGTCTATCGGGTATTGCTTAGATCTAAAATCGTGCAAAATTCCATCTGAATCGATGCAGGCTTAACAGCGCTGAAAGCAATGCATACACAATTTCACATGTATCATTTTATAGCTGTCTTATTTTATCTGTAATAAAAGACATTTTAATCTATGCCCCTTCACCACCCCCAATAATTTGTATCGCTTTCATTGATGGGGCGATGAAATAAAACGTGTTATCTAGCCTATGTCACTCAGTGAAGTTTTTTGTGAAGAATTTTCGAAATTCGTCCAGTGGTTATTATGTGAAAACGTTACAAACATACAAAAATACCACAAAAGTATCCTCTTCATAATATTAGTGTGGATATAAAAATATTGTTGGCTCGTTTTTCATGTATATAATATATAAACTTTATTATTGTAACATACAGTATGTTTACACTTCCGATTCAAGTGTGACCTTGTGACAAACGAAACGTTTATCAAAACGTGGGAAAACCGCTGAGGTTTGTAGTTGCATATGTTTGTTGCTTTAGAGGCTTCGATGTGGCCGAAACGAAGCTTCTTTATGGCCTGAATGTAAGGAAAAAACACGGATTTTACTATAGCGTGGGGTAATATTTAGTGATTTAACCCCATTTCAATAGCCTAGATCGCGCTATTGAATTTTTTTCGGCTATGTATATATACGTTAAAAGATTGAGAAAGCTTCTCATCATGAGACTTGTATTGTAGCTGTTCGAAACGAAGCCGATTCAGTTCTTAGTGTGTAAAAGCCCGGGTTTATCTATAAGTGGTGCTATATTTTAGTGATAGATACCTAAAGATTTAAAATCTACTATTGTTTATTTATAGTTTATATACATGTAAGGGATAAGCCGTAAGGAATGAGGAAAGGTTCAACGGTAGTATAGAGTCTAGATCGCGCTTTTAATTTATTTTCGGCTATATATAAGTTGACCGTCTCCTTGGTACAGTGGTTAGAAAAAGGTTACGCGTGTGTAAGGTTAAAACGAGTGGTCCGGGGGTCGCACAAAAAAAAAGTCTCGGTCTGGCAGGACACAGAAGGCTGATCACCTACTTGTCCGTAAAGAAAATCGATCAGTGAAACAGATGTATATCATCTGCCCCTATACCGCTACTAGGGGACTAGGGGACACGGGACTACGCTATAAGTTAAAAACTATTTCGCTTATTATTGTGTGACAAGTATTTTATGCCATAAAGTCATACCTACATGTAAGATGTAGGTTAGGCTATGTCGAAACTTTTTGCTTCTAAACACGCACCAATAGACGGGGATGGGGTACAATATTGTTATAAATTTAAATGAACATAAAAAGAAGTTAAATAAGTACCTTATTGCTTAGCTAAGTAGCAATAGATATCTTTAAGGTTGGCTCCAACATACCATCCTCGCTTAATAGACTATACAACGGCAATTTTGTTTTCAAATCGAAACAGTGATTCCCGTGATTAGCGCGTTCAAACAAACTCTTTAGCTAATATTTTTATAGACTGACTGCTCTTTCCCTGCTTTGCCCGGTTTGACTGTGTCACTTGGGAATAAACTGGCATTCAACTGGTGAAAGAATTTTTCAAATCAGTAGTGTCATTTTTGTGTAAAACCCTTACAAACAAACAAACTCTTCAGCTTACAATGTTGGAAATTCTAGTATTAATCTAGTTAGGCACCCTCATGTCTCCATACCCCATGCACCCCGGCTCGCTGGCGACCTCCCGCGTCGACTGCGAAGGTCGCGCCCTTGGCCCATAACCCAGTTTATGCTGCCGGGGGCTGGTTGAGATTGGAGTGTCTGTGGCACGTCGGAAACTAAATGTTTTGGTTGCTACCTAAAATACATAGTTATAAAGGTGTTTATTTTGCATGATTTTGCATCACTACATAGTATAAAACAAAGTCGCTTTCTCTGTGCCTATGTCCCTATGTATGGTTAAATCTTTAAAACTTCACAACGAATTTTTTATGGGGTTTTTTTAATAGATAGCACTATATATATAGTATAAAACAAAGTCGCTTTCTCTGTGCCTATGTCCCTATGTATGGTTAAATCTTTAAAACTACACAACGAATTTTTTATGGGGTTTTTTTAATAGATAGAGTGATTTAAGAGGACGGTTTATATGTATTAGAACATCTATTAAACTACTCCGAAAGCGTACGAAGCTGCGGGTAAAAGCTAGTGATTAATGAATACTATTAAAATTTTCTAATCAGCCCATGATTCGAAAAGTCTATATCTCTCTAGTCTAGTCTATCCAAGTTACAGTCCACTCTACCATCTCGCCTTTGCACATTGACAGGAGGGACATTGCTTCTCTTCCTAATGACTAACAGCATAAAATAATTAGCGTAATCCGTCCAGCCGGTCTTGTGTGATGCCGTGAGATATAGGAATATATGATGGGATATATTCTACAGAAATAGATGTCTATCTGGTTGCCTTTTTACCTTACCCTTGGAGAGAAAGCAGTGACATTTCGATAAGTGGCTGGCCTACTTATGCTCTTTAATATTTACTAGCTGTGACCCGCGGTTGAAACCGCGTAAGTCCGTATCCCGTAGGAATATCGGTATAAAAAGTGCCTATGTGTTATTTCAGTTGTCCAGCTATCTACGAAACAAATTTCATTGCAATCGGTCCATTAGTTTTTGCGTGAAAGAGTAACAGACGCACACATATGCATCCATCCTCACAAACTTTCGCATTTATAGTATTATTATTCACCAATAGATGTCAGGAAAAAAAAAACACGAATATGACATTTTCTAAAAAAAAATCCTAGCTAGATCGATTTATCGCCCCCGAAACCCCTTATATACTAAATTTCATGAGAATCGTTGGAGCCGATTCCGAGATTCCAATTATATATATATACAAGAATTGCTCGTTTAAAGATATAAGATTACCATCGGTCCGCCCCGGCTTCTCCCATATCCATGAAGCCTATAGCATATGCGGATCACGTGCCCATCCAACGGGGGAAAAATTTTTCAAATCGATTGATCGTTAATCTTCTTAACATATGAAAGTTGGCAGATACGTCGACGCACAGTTCAAACTACTGCACCGAATCGGCTAAAATTCGTCAAGCAGATAGCCACTTTGCGGTAGGCATCCGCAAAGAATGGATTTTGACAAGTTACAAGACAAAAAATGGGATAAAATAGGCGAAAGCTAGTTATCAGTTTAGATTTTTACTGGCGTTTGTGATTTAATGCACGTAATTCAGTACGTACCCACTTATGGTTGTGACCCTCGAAACATATGTTATCATGACCTCAGGTCAAGGACCTTCGGCCACGGACGGGGTCAGATTTGGAGTCTGGAGGATAAATACTAATGTTTTATTAAATAGACCATCAAACTCTCTTGTCTAATAAAGATTTAGATAAAAGAGGGCATACAGACACAAGATTAGGTGATTTTCGTGACTTTGCTTGTGGAGTTTATGATTGATTAATTAAAGCGCGGTGGAGTAAATGTTTAAGTAGTGCTGTCGTATTAGATGTCTCATCTAAATTTGTGTAGCCGTTTCGGGGATTATATAGTGCGTGCAAACACATAACTGTGTTATTTTAATTTAAATTTTTAGAGAGATAGTCATCATAACTTATACATAGATTACAGACAGATAATTATTGGAAGTACCACACCCCCACAGAAGACTGGCGTGATATAGCATACTGCTGTGTTTCGTTCGGTGAATGGGGGAGCCAGAGGTCCATATCATTTTTCTTACCCTTCCCATTCCTTGCCTTTATTCCTCTCGTCAATCCTTCCTTAATCCCTTTCCAATTCGAAGTAATCAATCCATTTGTAGAGGCGTAAGGTGTGCAAACCACCTTACGCCTCTCCACATGTTCATGGGCGGTGGTAGCGCTTACCATTAGGCGACCCACCGGCTTCATTGCCGACAGTGATATAAAAAAAGCCATGACAAATACAAATTTCAATAGCACCATAATCTTTATTTCTTTTTAAATTCATAATCTTTGCAATGATTCGTAAAGAAGTATATTTTTGCAAAAAAAGGTGGCAACCCTTGTCTGTTATAGGTATCCTAGATGTTAAACGGATGACCTGTAAAAAAATTGTTAGAATTTCAACTGGAACAAAAAAGTTCACGTGTTAGTTACGGCTATAAAATATATATACATACATTTTCTGTCCAAACAACTTATCGGGATCTCTCAATTTAATTCATACTTTTAATCGTAATCTTTGTATTTACTACATGAAATTAATGTAACGTAAGTCGTCACACACACACATGTACATATTACGCAATAAAATCGCAGTAAATCGCAATAAATTTTCGTATTTCGATAGCGCGCTGATGGCTGATAAGCGTCGATTAGTGGTCAAGTGACATATCGCGGCGATGTGACATGTCTTGAAACGTAAACATAGCTTATAGTTCGCGCCACGAAAGAAGTCCGCAGACACGGCGCTGACGGCGCGTATACTGTATATATATATGTTGCCAGTATTGTTTCATTCAAATGCCGCCAGAGTTTAGGAAAATAGCGGCAAAACGGGTTATAGAAAATATAGCTTCCATTGTTGAGTATGAATGTTTGTTTATTGACATTACGCATGAGTATCGAAAAGATTATTTATAACATCACTCATGTATAAAGGTTTTCTATCACTTATTTACCACCTATAGTCAAGTTGGTAAACGTCCTGTGTGAATTGAAGTCATATTATGTTATATACAAACAAACTTTTCACCTGTATGTTATTATAGTCATATAAAATAACATGTAAAACTTTATAATTTCAGGTCGCAATAAAAATAATTGATAAGTCGAGGCTTGACGAGGACAATTTAAAGAAGACATTCAGAGAAATAGCAATAATGAAACGGTTAAGGCATCCGCACATCGTCAGACTGTATCAGGTACGTATACTTTAGATAAGGGAGGAAGACGAAGCAAGTCTGTCCAAGCCCATTAAGGGGCTCCGTTGAGGGAGTCATGGATGTATACTAACCCTCGCGTGGTCCCATCACTGAAAGCGGCTCGATGGAACATAGTGGGGTTTTAGTCGGTAGGAATTTCGATAACACCGTGGTGTATACCACGGCTGTATACCTGGGTACCGTGGGTTTGAGTTTGAAAAAAAAAGTGCTGTTAGGGAACCAGTGTTGTTTAGGAAACTCTTGCGTAACAATTAACTGGGTAGAGAGTAGAGGAGATCTGAGTAGGCTTATTTCCTTCTCCTCGCCCTTCCCAGTCCGTTCCTTCTTTCCAGTCATCAGTCCTTTCCTTATCCCTTATCCCTTATCCCTTAAAAGCGCGCAGTGCATTCTCAGAAGTCTGAGCCTCTGCGAATGTTCACGGGCGGTGGTGATAGCGTGTCGGTGAGAGGTGAAGCTGAGTTGCCCGCTCTGACATAGAAAAAAATAGCCGCAGAGCTATGTAGTAGTATAGTAGTATAGTAGTATACTACTCTAGCTTCACTAATAATTTTTTTTGTTTTTTAATTTTGCATATTAAAATTAGTTGCTTATAAATAAAAGCAAAGCCTAACGTTTAAGATTATAATAATATCATAGACACAATGCCTGCATTAGTGGAGCATTGTATAAGCTAGAGTTGTCAACATATAGTTTAAAAAAAAAAATATATGTTTTTTTTTAAACTATATGTTTTGTTAGGCTTATTATTTAATATACACGTTTGCATATTTACAGATTCTATTCATCACAGTACACGACATGCGGGACTCAAGTATATTCTGAGCCCTGAGTGTACTATGAAAGTGAAGTTCCGTGTCCCCTAGTGGGGTATGGGGCTGATGATATACATCTGTTTCTCTGATCGATTTAATTTTTGGACAACTAGGTGATTCGCTTTCATCGTCCTACCAGACCGTACATTTTTTTCTTTAGCGACCCCACAGGGAATCGCACCCAGGACCCCTCGGTTCTATGCTCACGAGTTAACTACTAATCACTGTACCAAGGAGGCGGTCAAGGGTGCACTATATCATTCCAAAGTTTCTTTTAATTTTTTATTTCGTCCAATTCGGTGCGTGGTTTTGCCTTGAAAGCGGTATAGACAGACAGACAGACAGACAGAAAGACAGACAGATAGACCTTCGAATCTATTCGATTAAGTATGATGTATAAAACATACATATTTATATATTTTCAATAAATTTTTCAGGTTATGGAAAGTACACACACACTCTACCTGGTGACGGAGTACGCGCCAAACGGGGAGATATTTGGTGAGTATAGTATCACCACCCGGCTTCGCGCGACTATTGAATTTAAGCCACAACTATACACTTAACCTAATTATGAAACGAAACGAAACGAAAGAAATGAAAATTCTTTATATATGTATAGTCTCTATATAGGGTTATAAATTATAATAAGTTTAAATCACACTGTAGGTACACAAATATTATACTTAGTCTGGCCATAAATACTGTTACACTTAATTATAAAAAAATATTACATTTGAATTTCGAATCTG
>NW_024045131.1:967047-967520 GCF_012273895.1 Zerene cesonia | reverse complement strand
GATGAAGTGAGTCTGTCCACTCCCATTAAGGGGCTCCGTCGAGGGAGTCGTGGATGTATACTAACCAGCTCGCATAGTCCCATCACTGAAAGCGGCTCGATGGAACATAGTGAGGTTTTAGTCGGTAGGAATTTCGATAACACCGTGGTGTATACCACGGCTGTATACCTGGGTACCGTGGGTTTGAGTTCGAAAAAAAAGTGCATTTGTGTCCGAGACATTTTTTTCTTGTGCGTCCCCAAAGGGAATCGAACCCAGGACCCCACGGTTCTATGCTCACGCGTTAATTACTAATCACTACCAAGGAGGCGGTCAGGGGTGCACTATATCATTCCAAATTTTCTTTTAATTTTTTATTTCGTCCAATTCGGTGCGTGGTTTTGCCTTGAAAGCGGTACAGACAGACAGACAGACAGACAGACAGACAGACAGACAGACAGACAGACAGACAGACAGACAGACAGACAGACAGA
>NW_024045131.1:958102-966584 GCF_012273895.1 Zerene cesonia | reverse complement strand
AGACAGACAGACAGACAGACAGACAGACAGACAGACAGATAGACAGACAGGCAGATAGACAGACAGGCAGACAGATAGACAGACAGACAGGCAGATAGACAGACAGACAGATAGACCTTCGAATCTATTCGATTAAGTATGATGTATAAAAAATATTTATGTATTTTAAATAAATTTTTCAGGTTATGGAAAGTACACACACACTCTACCTGGTGACGGAGTACGCGCCAAACGGGGAGATATTTGGTGAGTATAGTATAACACCACCCGGCTTCGCGCGACTATTGAATTTAAACCACAACTATACACTTAACCTAATAATGAAACGAAACGAAACGAAAGAAATGAAAATTCTTTATATATGTATAGTCTCTATATAGGGTTATAAATTATAATAAGTTTAAATCACACTGTAGGTAAACAAATATTATAAATGTCTAAGTTTGTTTGTCCGTCAATCTCGTTGAAATTACTAAACGGATTTTGATGAAATTTGGCAGGGTATGAGCTAACTCGGGTGATAGGATACTTTTTGTCCCGATTAAATGTTCCCTTGGGATAAAACAGGAATTGTTATGGGCGGAGCCGGGACGAGTGTCTAGTACATAAATAAAAATAACGTATGTAATAAAATACATAATCACATAAATATCATATTATGTATGCTCGTAAATATAATATATAAACAATAAACAATAATTTATTTATAAATTTCAAAAATTGCTAATTTATAAAGCATTTCAATGCTATAAAACTATAAATTAAAAATTAAATAATTTATTTAGCAAAAAATTTTGTTACATATATGTAGATTAAGAACCCTTGCTCCCACACTAGGATTCCCTGTGACGTGGGAACAAGTTTCTTCCGGTAGGTTTAAAAAAGTACAACTTTACTAATTATAGATTACAAATTAAATAAAATTCATGCTGCTATACTACTTATTACAGTTTTGTACGTATTAGTGTGCCTCTCTCCCTCTGTGTGTGTGTGTGTGTGTGTGTGTGTGTGTGTGTGTGTGTGTGTCTGTGTGTCTGTGTGTGTGTGTGTGTCTGTATATAAACTGAACACATGTAGATTAATGTATTGTAAGAATAAAAGATAGTACAATGAGGAAACATATTTTGAAAGTGACATGACATGGCTTTTAATAAAACTATAAAAGATTATAAATTCAATAATATTATAAACGCTTAGAAAGTTTGAATGGTTGGTTATGTTTGGATATTATATTTGACGCCTCCTTGGTACAGTGGTTAACGCGTGAGCGTAGAACCGAGGGGTCCTGGGTTCGATTCCCGGTGGGGACAATAAAAAAAAAAGTCTCGGTCTGGCAGGACACAGAAGGCTGGTCACCTACTTGTCCACAAAGATAAAATCAATCAGTGAAACAGATGTATATCATCTGCCCCATACCCCAGTAGGGGACACGGCACTTCACTTACTTATGTTTGGATGTTACAGTTCCAAGTATGACATACGTAATTTTGGATTCATTGTCGATTATTTAATGGGGGTATTAAATAATTATTTTCTTTGAAAAAAACAGTCGCCATCGTGTCTGGGGAGGGGAGGTAACACTCCCAATTCTAAAATAGCGCCAAATGACGAAAATCGAATGGATGACCCATGTTTATTTTACAGATTTTCTTTAGTTTATATGTACGGAACCCACAGTGCCGCGAATCCGACTCGCACTCGACTTGCTTTTTATTTTATAAGCTCTCCATACGTATTATCGTATTGCTATTTTGTTAACGGACCGTCGAAATAAGATGTCACGTGTCCGGACACGAGTTTACCTCATGCGGGATGTGATACTTTTCGTGTTGTGTATAGCTACAATTGCATTTTATATTAAGAGACAACGTACGTAACGTACGTACGTAAGAGACACAAATACAAAAATGTGTAGAATGAAGCCGGCAAAGAATGAGACAGAAATATACATACTATTTTATATATATTCATCTCATTCTTTTGTCGATTTACTGAAGTTTCACTTCTATCGTGTGTGAATCGCACACACACCTTTTTTTTACTGAGAGGTTAATTAAAGTTTGTATATAGACCCGTTGCGTACGCGTCGCGTGAATTTTTTTTGTGCCGTGTAATTGAGCTACATAATGCTTGAAGAAGTACTTGTATATAACTAATCGTTAATGTTTTTTAATTATATTAATTAAAAGTACAATAAATTGCCTTGAAATTGGTTGAACCGGATCAAACTTAAATGGGACCACATGGGAGGCACAAAACAAAATTAATAACCTCTTCCTTTTTTCAGGTTAATTGTAAAATATAAAAAAAAATCGATAATAGTCTTAAGAAAGCCATGACATTTCGAAAATTATATTTATAACTAGCTGCACGCCCCGGCTCCGCCCGGGTTGTCATTTATCGTAATTAAAATTATTTAAACTATCCTATCTCTCAAGTTGGATCGAACTGCGCATGGTGTGCGAATTTTATTATAATCGGTTAAGTGGTTTAGGAGTCCATTGAGGACAAACATTGTGACACGAGATGTATATATATTAAGATTATAGATTTGCAGATAAAAGTCACTTAATTTGGAATGAATGAAAAATTTATCTTTGGATTTAAATGGTGTTGGTTCAATGTCCAACCATATATTATTAAGAATATTTTCTACCACATAATCTATAGAACCTTTAAAACAGCTGTTAAAACACACTAACTCGCACTGAGTTAGTGTTTTTTTTTTATAAAAAAAGACACATTTTTACCATTTATTTAAAAATACATTTTTTACCGCTCCGCAGATCACCTAGTGACGCGCGGGCGCATGCCCGAGTCGGAGGCGGCGCGCGCGTTCGCCCAAATGGTGGCCGCCGTCGGCTACTGTCACGCGAACGACGTGGTGCACAGGGATTTGAAGGCCGAGAACCTGTTGCTGGATAGGGATATGAATATTAAGGTGAGGGTGTGGGTAAGGAAGAGAAAAGGAGATTGAATAGCTAGGAAAAATATGCCAGAGTTCACGGTCTTGACGGTCTAGTGGCTGCTTTGATCTGATGGGATAGTTTTTATTTGTATAAACCTATAATATATTTTTTATTGTATCGACCCTAATTGGGTCAACTCGCTCAGGCGAAGTACCATACCCCCGCAGAAGATCGGCTATTCAACTGAAGCATTGCTGTATCCTGTTCCTTCTTATCCCAGTCCTTTATTTTTCTATCCCTTAAAGTTGGCAATCCACTTGCGGGTGCATAAAGCCTCTTCAAATGTTAATAGGCTGTGGTAGCACTTAAAATTAGGCGACCCGCCAGCTCCTTTGTCGGTTATAATATGAAGACAAATCAATAAATCGATGACTGCCCAATTCCAGCTGGCGGACTTCGGTTTCAGCAATAAGTACACGAAGGGATCACCGCTGTCCACCTGGTGCGGGAGTCCACCCTACGCGGCGCCCGAGCTGTTCGAGGGACGCCAATATGATGGGCCCAAGGCTGATATATGGGTGAGAAATGTATTTAATGATTTCAACAAAATCATAAACTATAATGTTATGATTGTCAGAACTAAACCAAATTAGACCACACGGCACCAGCTCTCAAATAAAAACGAATCATCAAAATAGATTCAACCAGTCGAAAGTTCTGATGTAACAAACTGGAATCAAGATTTTGAGTAGAATTAAGTCGAAACTTACACTTTTTCCAGTTCCGCTGAAACCGGGAAAAACTTACTAGAACACAATGCAATATTAAGTACTTAAATTATGATTATTTCACCATCATCAGCCCATACATGTTCCCACTGCTGGGACACAGGTCTCCTATGAGGGTTCAGGCCATAATCCAACACGCTGGCCAAGTGCGGGCAGATGTCGCATGTCGTCGAACTTTTGATTCTTGGACATGCCGGTTTCCTCACGATGTTTTCCTTCACCGTTTTAAGCAGTGGTGATGTTATCCACATGTGCATATAAATTGAAAAATCAATTTATTTACAGTGAGTGAGAGCCGTGGTGGCTCAGTGGTGAAACCTCGAACTTCAAAATCGATAAGTTGGGGTTCAAGACCGGGCGAGCGTGCAGTATATATGATTATTTATTAAGGTATAATTGCAATATATATTTCACAGTCGCTCGGCGTCGTGCTGTACGTGCTGGTGTGCGGCGCGCTGCCGTTCGACGGCGGCACGCTCAGCGAGTTGCGCAGCGTAGTCGTCAGTGGCAAGTTTAGGATACCGTACTTTATGTCGCAGGGTGAGTGGGCGGCTTTATGTTGTTTTTTTTTTTTGGGTTAACTTTTTTTTCAGTTTGACAATGCGATTTTTTTCTGTCTATTAGTAGATATTTGTCACTTTTTGTTGTGTCTTAATCGATGGATATTAAGTACATATTGTGTGTAGAATTTTTTGTCTTCATGATGTCTGTTGTTTATGACTGGTTTCAGATTAGGTCTGTTGGTTTTTTTCTTTCTTGTTACTAGAAATCTTATGTTATCTGTATGAAATTTATTAGATTTAATTAATCGGTTTTATTAGACAGACCTAACGACCTTTTTGGGATGTCCATAGTTTAATGAATGCAACCCACTTTTATATTTACTTTATCAAAATATACATCACCTCTTTTTAATCTTATATTAATGTAATCTATTTAAAACACACTTTTATCAGCTTCACCTGTATGTTTGTACGTAACTGACTCGTTTTTAACTCGACCCACTTCAAATAGACAGATTCAATTCAAACTCTGTACACTTATCGCGGATCGATGACAATACAATAGTTTCATGAGTTTATCTTATTATCCTGATTAAAATCGCCAGGATTACTGACCTTACGTTAATTCTGTATTAGAGCAAATAAGATAATCCATTTGATTCTATCAATATAGCGTGTTTTTTATTGCGTCAGATTGCGAGCACCTCATCAGGCACATGCTGGTGGTGGAGCCGGAGCGGCGCTACACGCTGCAGGCGGTGGCGAAGCACCACTGGCTGCGGGCGCGCGCCCCCGCGGGGAAGGACGCCGGTGAGGCCGCACTTGTGTGTTTGTGGTGCTGGTGGTCTGCCTGATGGTGGGCGATCACCAGTGCTTGTGGATCGTTCATTATCATCATCATTCATGAGGTCATTTGCAGAGGTAGGGCGGCTGTGGGCAAGGGATTACGAAGGGGAACTGCGAAGGGTAAGGAAAAGGGAACGGGCCTCAAGCTTCTTCAACCGATCTGTCACATATTGAGTGTTGTTAAAAGTTCGCGGTCGGATATTTGATAAAAATACTTGTTTTTGCTAAAAATACTATGAAAGAAACAATAATAGAGTTTGTTTTGTTGTAAGTAAAATAAAGGTGTCACAATATCATCTATAATTCTTAATTCTCCCGATAATTAGCTAAGTTATATTATAATATTAAATCGTCAGACCTGTCGGCCGGCGAGTGCGGCTGTCACCCGGCGGGGGCGAAGCCCGAGGACTCCGCCGCGCACGACGCGGCGCTCTCGCACATGCTCACACTGCCGGGGCTCAGCCACGGCCTTATACAGCAGGTGCGCACTGCACGCCACTGCACTGCTGCAGTACATCGATACAGTACATACAGTCCATACAATACACGACATAGAATGCAATTAAACACACCAATACAAGATTTTAGCACAAGATAATTGCAGTGCGCTGTCGCAGTACCTCGACACTGCAATACAGGACATGCAATACATGCAGTACAGTGCAGTAAAAGACACGTACAAAATAATGGCACTGTACTGTAGCAGTACGTCGAAACTGCAGTACACGACATACAGTGCTGTAGCACATAGCAACACATGTAACACACATCACTGCACTGCAACATACAGTACACCTATACAGTACAAAACAGTACAAAACACACCAAGAGAAAAATCTAATCTTGTAAATCTCTTTTGTACGTAAAATTTTGCCCAATGCTTTAAAATAATAAAGTCCGAAACATAATAGCAAGCTATTATTCAACACAGGTCTCCTGTGGGGGTACTTTCCCGGTACGATCCGGTCCAATTCGTGCCGAAACGTACTCGAATCCCACATACAAAATCATCACTAATATGAATGCACTTTGTTTTTCAGTCAGTCAACGAAGAGAGGTTCGACCATATATCGGCGATATATCACCTGCTGGTGGACAAGCTCTTGCAGAGGGACGACGGCGCACAAGCAGGTGAGAGCTGTTATCTTATCGGAGGCTAGCTGCGCCCCGCGGTTCCACCCGCGTGAGTCCGTATCCCGTAGGAATATCGGGGTAAAAAGTTGCCTATGTGTTATTCCGGTTGGCCAGCTGTCTACGTACCAAATTTCATTGCAATCGGTTCAGTAGTTTTTGCGTGAATTTTATTAACCTCATTCGAATGATTTAAAATCGGATTTACAATGCATCAAAACTTCAACCTGGATGGAGTTTTGTCAGGGCGTTTTTTTTTTATCTACTTAATTTTTTTTTTGTATGTTCGTTTGTATGTATGTATGTAAAACAATTGTTGGTTATATTATTTTTTGATTACGATAACGCTTTAACTGTTTTATCTCGTTTCTTAAACAACGTTTATCTTTTTTCAGATTCGTTAGATTCGAACACGGGACTTCCGCTAGATCTTACTGGGAAAAAGGTGAGTTATGTTAATTCGAATGGTCCCTTCTAATATTATAAATGCGAAAGTAACTCTGTCAGTCAGTCTATCTGTCTGTCTGTCTATCTATCTGTCTGTCTGTCTGTCTATCTGACTGTTACTCTTTCACGTCTAAACCGCTGAACCAATTTTTTTGTAGTTTGGTATGAAGGTAGAACTGAACTTGGGAAAGGACATAGGATAATTTTTATCGCGAAAAAAATGGTAAAATGAGTTGAAATGGGGAGATGAAAGCTATATAACCGAATTCCACGCGGGCGAAGCCGCGGGCGGAAAAGCTAGTATTTTATATGTAATTTGTAAATATTTTTTTTGATTTTCAATTGACTTAGTTGGAATTCTATGTACAAACAGTTCTTGAAGGTGAAATGCAATCCTAAACTAAAATAATTTTTGCATAAGTCTTTGTCCCTATTTCACGTAACCGCAACCGGGTTATGGGTTATTATTTGGTATAATTTTTGTGTCTGGTGATAGATAGGAGGCTAGAGAGCGTCAAATAGGCTAGTTTAGGTTGTGAAACAGCTCAAACCCAGGGAGAGATGAAATGTATGCGATCGCTGATTCTAATTAATTCCAATAGATGGCGCTATATTAAAATATGACATTCGTTAGATTTCGACTTACAATACAGCCCCCTTTTGATTTCTAATAGTATTTTTTCGATATTTTTAACGGTATTTTTTATAAAAATCGTTAGTTTTAATCTATTGTGTTTTCAGAGCGACTGCGGTGACGTGGAAAGCATGGAGGCTGAGGAAACGCTGGCCTACCTCACCGGCGATGGGCAGGAGCACGAGCTGGAAAGGGTAAGCACTTGCCTTGCTTATTGTTGTAACTTTCTGAACTTTAGAATTACTAGCGGAACGGGCAATTGGTGGTACATAATATGTAGTCTATGGCCTTATAGTATACTAGCTGCGCCCCGCGGTTACACCCGCGTAAGTCCGTATCCCGTAGCAATATCGGAATAAAAAGTTGCCTATACGTTATTCCAGTTGTCCAGCTGTCTACGTGCCAAATTTCATTGCAATCGGTTGAGTAGTTTTTGCGTGAAAGAGCAACAAACACACGCACATCTTTACAAACTTCCGCATTTATAATATTAGTAGGATGGGATAGTAATAATGAAGGTCGCATTATCGGTTATGTGACCCATGCAATACTATTCTAGAATTATCTCGCTTTCAATTTTTTATTATCTATTTAGTCAAACATGCTGCTAGAATTTTGTATACTAGCATACCCAACCACGCGTTGCTGTGGATGAGTAGTAATTAAAAATATTAAGATTATACATTATTGGGATAATTAATCGAAATAAAAACTATCCTATATCTTAAGTTGGACCAAATTACACGTAAAATGCCTAAATTTCATAAAAATCGGTTAAGTTGGTGAATATAAGTTCATTGGGAACATACATCAGGACACTGGATTTTTACATATTTTGTATATATATCAGGGACTTAATAGTATCAGTAAAATATATATATATACAAATAAATAACTTGTGATTCCCATCTTTTTTATTTCCTCTTACAAAAAGGTAACCTTCTTCCAACGCGTTAGTTGGAAGAAGGTTAATTTTAAAACCAGATTAACTGCTAACTTAAACTATGATCTCCAAAACTCTTCGGTTCTTTTTTGATTTTTACAATGTTTAATTCTAACTATCAGTCCGCCCAGGCTCCGCCCGTGGTTCATATATACCATATAGCCATCCTTAATAAGTGGGCAATCTAACACCGAAAGAATTTTTCTAATTGTACCAGTAGTAGTTCCTGAGATTAGTGCGTTCAAGCAAACAAACAAACTCTTCAGCTTTATAATATTAGT
>NW_024045131.1:954925-958055 GCF_012273895.1 Zerene cesonia | reverse complement strand
CACGCGACGCGGCGCCACACCGTCGGCCCGGGCGACTGCCGGCACGCGCACGCGCAGGTGAGCCGGTGCGGACACACGTGCGGACGCATATTTAGACATAATTGCAGATATGTAGCTGGTACATAGACAGACATTATTACAGACACATTTGCAGACGCATATTTAGACATGATTGCAGATATATAGCTGGTACATAGACAGACATTATTACAGACACACTTGCAGACGCATATTTAGACATAATTGCAGATATATAGCTGGTACATAGACAGACCTTATTACAGACACACTTTCAGACGCATATTTAGACATAATTGCAGATACAAAACCAGACATGTATATAGACAAAATTGCAGACGCTTATTTAGACCTAATTGCGGAGACAATTAATGACATAATTAAAGATACACTCGCAAACATGCATACAGACATATTTGAAGACACACATACTTGCACATATACATACAGACACAAATTGCGGAGACACACGCTAACACAAATATCGACATACGTACAGACATAATTGCAGGCGCACATGCTGGCACAAATGTCGACGTATGTACAGACACACATACACACTCAAATGCACACATACTTGGACTTGACAGACATACTCAGGTGTGTTTACAGATCTAGAAATGCATATAGATACATAGGTATTTATTGCGAAAGTATCGCTTTATCAAAAACAGAGTATACGTAAGGAAATAAGTTAATCCTGTCGATCCAAATCCGGATGATAAGATAAATTCTTCAATTGGGTTAAAATCGAGTCTAGGAGAGTCGGTTACATAAAAATTTACAGGTGAAGCTGATAAAAATGTCATCGTCATCATCATCATCAGCCCATACACGTTCCCACTGCTGGGACACAGGCCTCCTATGAGGGTTAAAATATATATATTTTTATTTATTTTAGGTTATTGTAAAGATATGTTGAATAATAAATCAATACTAAATATATATATGAAGAGTTATTTCGATGGAAGTCGTAAGTCCCGTATGGTCTAGTGGCTAGGATACCTGGCTTTCACCCAGGAGGCTCGGGTTCGATTCCCGGTACGGGAAATTGTTTTTTTTTTCTCTTGTTCTTATCTAAACATATGTTATTAGTATCGTAGATTTAATTACAATGAAAACTATAACTTTTGTTCAAAATTTTTCATAAATAATTTTTTATTACCTAAAAATGTATAAATACGTAAATTGATAGTGCTAGAATCTCTATTTTTAATAATTATTTTGTTTGTTCAAAATATTTAAGTTATGTTATCTGAAATACATGATAAAAGGCTGAGAAATTAAAAATAGCAAAAAACATCCATGACAGGGTTTTTTTCCTCAATATTTTGACATTATATTATATAATTAATAAACACTCTTTAGGTAACGTGGAAAGGACTGACTGTCTGATCTATCAACGCACAGCCATAACTAATGGACCGATCGGGCTAAAATTTGGCATGCAGATAGCCCATTATATTACGTTAGCATCGGCTAAGAAAGGGTTCTGATAAACTTGTGTTTTATGAAAGTTTATACCACGAAAATTTATTTTGACAACGCGGGCGAAGCTGCCGGTAACAACTAGTATATATCTGTAATTTCATATAGGTCGGAGAGCTATCGTCCTGTGGGGCTGCGTCAGCCGACCTCAGGCCTGCGCCCCTGTGTGCGTCCACGCACTTACATGTAAGTAGAACTATACTGACCTTGAACAAACAAAAAAAAAAAACAGTTTTTTTTTAAGCTATGTGAAGATATAAGTTACAATTTATTAATGATTAAATTAACCTTAAAAATACGAGGGTAGTTTAATAAAAACCTCCTAAAACCGAATGCTAATATATAACTATATCATATCAACTCGTATGTTGCCAAAAACTACACAGACAGAGATTTCAATTTATACATTGCTTGCAATGTACTTGCGCCATTTTGTACTGAGCGAGCGACCGCGCAGTGTAGCGCGTACATTGCGATTGGGTCGCGAGTGCCGAGCGTAGCGGAGTTATGTATAGGTGGGATTTTTTCGTTGTGTTTGTTAAGTGTTTGTTAAGTCGTACCTTTGTACTGGTTGAACCGATTTTGATGATTCTTTTTTGAACGCCGAAGGAGTAGTATAATATAATACCTACCTTTTATATTTCTCCGTATAATGTGTCATTACCTATATTTCTCTCTTAAGTCCATTATCTCTTACCGTTATCTCTTATTGTCATCTCTTATCCTTATATCTTCTCATCATCTCTTACCACCATCTCTTACCGCCATCTCTTATCATCATCTCTTATCCTTATCTCTTATCATCATCTCTTATCCTTATCTCTTATCATCATCTCTTACCACCATCTCTTGTCATCACCTCTTACCGCCCCATCTCACACCACCTGTCTGTCCGTGCGCGGCGCGCAGCAGCAGGCGGCGGCGCGCGTGGCGCTGCTGCCGCACACGGACCTGGCGGGCAAGCTGCCGGCCGTGCAGCACCGCCCGCCGCACCACTTCAGCGTCAAGGACCAGCACCTGCTGAAGCCGCCGCAGGCGATGCTGCACCACGGTGAGTTGCCTGGACCTGGGGGGACCATCAGAGTAGAAGAAATTCGATTCCCGTGACGGGATCGTTCGGGCTGGGCATTGCTAATTTTAAATTAGGTTTGTTTTAATTTATTGGGTCAAAGTTTAGTCTGTTACATACAAACAAATAAATATACATGATATACCATGAAATTACTATGTTTCTTGAAGAGCAATTGGTCAAAAAACATTAGTTATGATAAATCACGATTTTTTTATAGTTAAAAGAAGCGTTTAGCGATGTCGTTGTGATTTTTCTCTATCAATTTGAATTAGTAATGCTATGTTTTTAACCCACTATCAAACTAATATCAAATATCCTGAAATATATAGACTTTTCCGTTTATTTTTTTACTGCAGTGGATAAAGTAATTATGAATGAAGCTATTACGTGTCTGTTCTCTTAATACATACATACATACAAGTAATAATAATAAAATGTTGCAGCGTCGTCGTTCGGGCGTCGCGCGTCGGATGGCGGCGCGCACGTGGGCCGCACGCACTCGCCGGCCTGCACGCACGCGCACCACGTAAGTGTTGTGGGGGCTGGAGGGGA
>NW_024045131.1:948306-954668 GCF_012273895.1 Zerene cesonia | reverse complement strand
GGGGTGGTGTGGGTGTTGGGTGTGATAATTTGAGGGTTGTTAAGGGTCTAGGGTCTGGGTTTTCCACTGATGGCGCCGGGTGCTTGGACTCTCGACGCCATTAAACCGGTGTTGAGAGAGTGGGTAGACAAACAATGGGGGTCAGCTATCGTCTTGTGCAAGTCAAAAACCTTTGTGGTTTTATAATCACTAATTATTAAATGCAAATTGTTATTGAAACATTTTTTCGTTATTTCTAAATGTACAGAGTGATTTAATTATATTCGTTAGTTATATACGTAAAATTAATTTGAGAGGAGAAATTTTATTTATGAAATTTAATTTTTTTCTCAATTATTTCAGGTATCGGACAGCGGGACAACGAACCGGTCCGACGATTCGGAGCGTACAGAGGAACAGACATCCGAATCGCAGTACAATAGCAATCTTTGCAGGTACTTATTACATGATGTATGAAGCTACTTAACTTGGTCTTAAATTTAACTTATATAAAAATAATAACCTATATTTCTTTCTTTCTTTCTTTCTTTCTATTTACCTATACTTCCATACCAATTATACAAAGCTGGGGAGTATGTTTGTTTGAATGCGCTAATCTCAGGAACTACTGGACCGATTTTGAATATAACCTGGGTGAAGCCGGAGCTAACTGCTAGCTTTATATAAAATAGACAAATAAATGATCAACACAAACAACTAAAATTAATTTATTTATTAGTAAAAGCTCGTCCCGGATCCGCCCGGATATCAAGATTTGAAGAGTTTGCTTGTTTGTTAGATCGCACAAATCGCAGAAACTATTGGTCCGATTTAAAAAATTCTTTCAGTGTTAGATAGCTCATTTATTGAGGAAGGCTACAGGCTATATATGTATACCACGAGCGAAGTCGGGCCGGACCGCTAGTCCCTTATATAAAGAAATTTATTCATGTTAAGTATATTTTCATACATTCTTTGTCGTCTACACTAATATTATAAACATGAAATTTTCGTATTTTTTGTATTTACTATGTATCACGCAATAACTGCTGGACCGATTTCGAAAATTCTTTCACCATTAGAAAGCTGCAAGTTCCCGCTGCAAGCTGTATGTGTACCCGAGCGATAAAATTGATAAAAAAATTGATGTCTGAAAGGTACATGCTGAATCGCGGAAGCAGTAAGCGACACACGATGGCGACACCGGAGGACGCCGCCACCGTGTGCGCGTCCACAACCATGGTGAGTGGGGTTGTGTGTCAGACTTTAAAGTGCGTCAGAGTGAGGTGTGTCAGACTTTAAAGTGCATCAGAGTGAGGTGTGTCAGACTTTAAAGTGCATCAGAGTGAGGTGTGTCAGACTTTAAAGTGCGTCGGGGTGAGGTGTGTCAGACATAAAAAGTGCGTCAGATTGAAGTGTGTCAGACTTTAAAGTGCATCAGAGTGAGGTGTGTCAGACTTAAAAGTGCGTCGGGGTGAGGTGTGTCAGACATAAAAAGTGCGTCAGAGTGAAGTGTGTCAGACTTTAAAGTGCGTTAGAGTGAGGTGTGTCAGACTATAAGGTGCGTCAGAGTGATGTGTGTCAGACTTTAAAGTGCGTCAGAGTGAAGTGTGTCAGACTTTAAAGTTCGTCGGGGTGAGGTGTGTGTTAGACTTTAAAGTGCGTCATAGTGTGGTGTGTCAGACTTTAAAGTGCGTCAGAGGTGTGTCAGACTTTAAAGTGCGTCAGAGTGAGGTGTGTCAGACTATAAAATGCGTCATAGGTGTGTCAGACTTTAAAGTGCGTCACAGTGACGAGCGTCAGATTTCAAATTGGTTTATAGTGACGTGTGTCAGCCTTCAAATTGTATCATACTCTATGTGTCAACGTCAATCAATGGACAGAACACACAATGTTTTTATCCCGATATTCCTACGATGTACACACTATATATTTTTACTGTTTTTGCTTAGGCAAGCACGTCGCCGTCATCTTCAGCGAACATTAGAGTGAGAAGAACGGGCTTACTGACTGTCACAGAGCGGCCACCGGGTGAGTTTCCACTAGTTGTAACGTTGCGTAGTGTACTGTAGTGTAGTGTAGTGTAATTAAGTGTACTGTAGTGTTCTCAGTGTAGTTTTGACGCACTTGATTTTGTGGTTTTGTTTTTTTCTATTGTAGTTTATTTGTGTGCAATTTAACGTTATGTTATTTTAGTTTTGGGTGTAAATGATTTTAGTTATTGTAGTAACGAGTGCGTTAAAATTGTGTTTTCTTTTTTTATTTGTTTTTTTTTATGTTGTTTTTTGTTATAGATGTAGCAATTCATAATTAGATACGAAAATGCAAAGGTCATGCTCTGAGTTGGTTCTGTGTAACTTACGTTTACAATTGAATTTAGAAGTGTTTTTTGGGGGGATTGTGCTACATCTATTGAGAAAAGCATTCTCGTGTAGTCTAGTTTCATTATTTTGACTGTGTGTTTGTGACAATACTATTATACGTAATGCAAAAAAAAATAAAAAAATAGGTTTCTTATAATTTCTTAGTCACAAATATAACTTTAACAAAAAATGCAGTATTTTTTGTTTGTATTTTCTCAGCACATGCCATTTTGAAGCGGCAAAGCTGCATTTTTCACATGCTAAGTGCTTATGTACGTGATATGCCGGTTATAGAAAAATACTGCATTTCATGCAATTTGCTTGATGTGTGTGTGTGTTTTTTTTTTATTTAAGTGCGATTTGTGATTTTTTTTTTGATAACCCAAAAAATATGCAAATATGTACGTATTTTTTTTATTTACACGGCTTAGACTCAAAGGGATATTTTATATGTTTTTTTGGTCCATTGTTATGGTATATGTTAAATTTTAGTGCTTAACTCGTAAATCGGATATCTGATATATCTACAAGTTACATACATATTTGCATTTGCCAAAAAAAATCACAATTCACACTGTTTTAAAGCATGTTGCATTTTTTTTTTTTTTTGTTTTGTGTTCCGTTAATATTTATTTTTATTTTTTTATTTTCATTTTTTTCTTAACAAATAGTCATAAGTCCGGAATTAGTCATGGAAGTCGAGGCGAGGATGAAACGCAACTACCTGCCGCCGTCCATACAATATAGCCCCGGCTATTCGAGCCCGCCGCACTCGCAACCCTCGCAACCCCCGAGCCAGGGGTCGATTACCGCGGGAACCCCCAACTATAGCAAATCCATGAAGCCAGTGCTTGAAACGATACCGCAGGGGAGCGTTATGGGGTCGATCACGTCTGGGACGCCCATCGCGCAAGCTGTGACCCCGTTAACCCCCGCCATGAACCCCCCGAGCACTGGGTCAATAGTGTCCGGGACCCCGATTAATATGGACCAGCTGTTCCCAAACTTTGGCTTCACCGCGAACATGGGGTCCATCACCAGTGGGACCCCGGTGCCTACGCTGACCGGTGGGAATATGGGATCCATCAGTGGGAATATGGGGTCAATAACGAGTGGGACGCCGGTGCCGACACTGTCTAGTGGGAATATGGGTTCGATAACCAGTGGGACGCCAGTGCCCACGCTGTCGAGCGGCAACGCGATCCCCAGTGGGTCTATAACGGCTGGGACGGCGATGAGCTCGCAGTACACGAGGCACAGAAAGTATTCGGGCCCGCAGCGGGTCAAATTGCAAACGCTGGCCACGGTGCAAGAGATGGGTAAATGTTTTGTTAAATTTTTTCTTTCGATCGGTGGAGGGTTGTGGTGGGAGAGTGGGATAACTTCGTTGTTATTGTCGCAAGGGTGTCCTGGTGGCAGGGAAGTGGGTAGATATTGCAATAGAGGATTAAATAATAAATTACATGTATCGGGTTTGAGATTTATTATGTTTTGTTCATTTTCTTTTTCGATTGGTGGAGGTTTGTGGTGGGAAAGTGGGATAATTTCGTTATCAGAAGCTTGTGTTCTGGTGGGAGGGAAGTTGGTAGATATTTGCATTTGGGGATTAAATAATAAATTAATTATATGTCGGGTTTGTGATTTACGTCATACTTGCTGACCCGGCTTTATTGAGGAGTATCAATAGTGTTTCACTACTATTCAATGGATAACATCCATAATACATACAAATCTTCCTCTTGAATCGCTTTTGTCTATTAAAAATTCCCATCAAAATCTGTTGCGTAATTTTTAAGATCTAAGCATACAGACAGACGGCGGAATGCGGACTTTGTTTTATACTTTGTAGTGATAGTGAAATAATTAATCGTAAAAAATTGGTGTTTTTTTTTTTTAATGGGAAGGTAATGTTGGAGGCTTGTTAGCCAAAAATTAACAAAAACATGAGGTTGGTTATAATTTTTAAAGTGACTAAAACTAAGGTAGGTCACATTTTATTGTAATTTTTTTTTTGGGTGTTCACTATTTTTTTTTTTTTTTTTTGCTAGTAGTTAGTGTGTGTCGCACTGTGTTTGCTTGCGTGTGTTGCATTGTGTGTGTTTGTTTATATATGTGTGAATTATATGTGGGGGTGGATTTTGACAACTGAGCTGGTGGTTCGCCTGATGGTAAGCGATCACCACTGCCCGTGAACAGAGCAGAGATAGTGCCTCTGCGGATGCGCTGCAAGCTTTTATGGGATAAGGGAAGGATTAACGGCAGAAAAGAATGAATGGGCTGGGAAAGGTGAGGAAAAGGAAACGGGCCTCCGGTTTAACTGATCTATTCTAATATTATAAAGCTGAAGAGTATCTTTGCTTGTTTGAACGCACGAACGGAACGAATGGTCCGATTAGAAAAAATATTTCAGTATGAAATAGCCCATTTGTTAAGGAAGGCTATTAGTTATATTATATGTACCACGGGAGAACCGCTAGTATTGTATATGAGGTTAGGTGGTGATCTTACAGGTTAGATAAGGTTTTTGGTCTGCTTCGGGTATCGAACCTACGTTATTGGGATTAGGTTATTAGGTGTATTTAGGTTAGGTTTCATAATTTTTTTTTAGTATTATACTTCTATTACCAGTCTCTAACTATGACTGACTGATAGTAAGCGAAGTGTTTAGTAAAAAAATAAAAAAAGTTTTTTATTTTTTTACTAAAACAGTTTTTTGTATTTTCTTATCAAGTACGTCTCGCTACAACATGTATGTGTGTCCGTCTGTGCATAGCTCGCGAACACCCGGAGCGCTATTCGCCGGTCCGTCGCGCGGAGTGCTCGCCGCCGAGGCAGACGCACGACATCGCGTCCGCGAGGCTCGAGTACCAGCAGTTGCAGGTGTGTATAATATGGATAAGGACACAAACAAAAAAAATATATATAAAAAATTTATTGATTTTGCTTGCAATGTATTGAAATTTTTGTCAACAACATATTATTATATGATGGAAAAGAAAGGAATTTTATAATTAACAATAATCAAATTGGAAGAAACAGAAACTACTGGTTTTTGTGGAACTAAATGTGAGCAAAAAAAAAAGAGATTTTTGTAGTAAATTAGAGCTGTACAGAGAATGAGATGGATGGATTACCGCGTAACTCTTTCTCTCTCTCTCTTAATAAAATCTGAAACATACAGCTATCTAATACTACCATATATAACTATCTCCAGACCTAGCAATCATGTCATACATACAGTACCGTTGCGACGTTAAAGAAGGACAAACAGACACACTATCGTATTTATAAATGTTAATTACGAATTTGAACAGTTTATTTTATTACAGCGCGGCTTAGAACGAAGGTCGGGGCAGAGCGCCAGCGCTTCGCCTCTAGAACCGCGGTTGCATGCGCCTGCGTCGTTACCTGGTGAGTTGCCATTTTTTATGTTTTTTTTTTAAGTATATTTAAATATAGTTCATAATATACATGGATGAATTTTTTTTTTGCAGGATCACCGATTCACACGGGCGCATCACCACCTCTCGACCTGTCCGGTGATCACACGAGAGACAGGGTGATTATTTTTGTTTGTGATTTAAAATTATTTTTTTTCGGTTTGTTACCTCTGAACTTCGGACTGGTTGAAGCGATTTTCATGATTCTTGTTTTATTTGAATATTGATGTCTTCCAAATTTGTTAAATATAGTCCAGTTGTGACAATTTGATTGATTTCGATTGCATGTATATATAATTTTTTTAATCTGTTCTTCTCTTCCAGGACTTAGCGCTCAAACTCGGTCTGAATCTGAACAACCTGTACACCGCGCACATGCCTCCGGACGTGCTGAAGTCCATCCACTCGTACGGCAGCTTCGGCAGAGCCTCCCCAGCGAGCCCAGGCTCCCCGCTGCATCAGATCACCGAGGGGCTGAGCTACCTGCACACGGGCTCCATCACCCGCGGCACCCCCCAGCCCAGCTCCACCCCTCTCGACCTGCGCAGCAACGTCGACATGGAGACCAGCTACCCCCAGC
>NW_024045131.1:944452-947306 GCF_012273895.1 Zerene cesonia | reverse complement strand
GATCTACTCCAACATTGTCAGCATCAGCTCCGGGTTCAGCGAGAACCGCGGCAGTTTCTCCGAGCATAGGGAGTCCTTCTCCTTCTCGGACAGGGGCAGTTTTTCGGAGCGGGGTGACTATGGTCGATCCTCGTTCTCAGAGAAGAGCGACTTCGGCAGAGGCAGCTTCTCTGAGAAAGGCGAGACGCCCAGGTCGTCGATCTCGGCGCAAGGTGTCCTCGGCGAGGTCAAGGAGTACTACGAGGACGTCTACATGCCCAGGGAGGGGGAAAACGAACCGGCGATCGACCAGATCCAAAGGTCTACCATGGACCTGAGGCTGACGGAGATCTGCAGACCGGCGGAACAGAAGATACCGATTCTGCTCAACCCGCAGCAGATTTCGTGCGTGCAGGAGTATTACGAAGTGGCGCTTTCGACGGTTTGCTCGCAACTCGACTCGCACAGAATCGTGGAGCTGCTGATGGAGACCATAAACACGCGGGTGCCGCCGCAGAACATTTTCGTGGAGTCAGCAAAGAACAGCGACGAGGAGCTCAGCGGGTTCCTCAACCTGGAGTACTCCGGCGGCATTCAGATCGAGCTGGTGGTCTGCGAGGACAAAGCGAAGGAGATGAAGGGTCTCAAGATGAGGAGGATATCGGGCGATCAGCGGGAGTACGGGAAGCTGTGCCAGCAGTTGATCACCAGTTTGACAGTTTGAGGCGTTGTGTAGTGTGGTGGACGGAACCCGGATTGAGTTCGCACTCAAACTCAAACTCCAGACAGTTATTTGTTCAAGTAGACATGTTTGAGGTGCATTTTTGGTGGTCGGAATACAATGCGGGGACGCAATTGTAATATGAATAAAAGAGTTCAAACGCAACACGTAATGTAACTTGATAAAAAGCAATAATTTTTCGTTACGTTCGTATTAAAATGCAATGTTCTCGAATTTTGTCGGTGTACACAATACAATTGCAGTGGGAGTGAGAGAAGTTTTGTTCATTGCCCTCTTTTTTATCTTAAAGCCAGTCGCGTTGTTGAGAATGGTAAAGGTGTAAATTGTTGTATACTTAGACTAGCTATTAATAAATCTTAAATTATTTATTTGAAACTATTTAAATATTATCACAAATTTCTATAAAAATTGTTTTTATTTTATTATTTATATATAATCTGTGTGCAATATAAAGAAAAAATGTTTTAACACTGTTTTAACACGTTTAAAAAACGGGTTCCGTCCACGATATAAACAAAGAATAGTTTTTATTTTCCAAAAATACCGTCCTATCGAAACAGCAATTCTATATATTTTCTAACTGCATCGACCACACACAAACAGACAGATAAACAATGTCTTATACATATTTTTAGCCAAATAAACAAACAAATTTACTAGTATTTAAAAACTTCCTTTTAAAAGCGATACGATATGTCGTTTTGAAAGCGACTCGCATCCGATAAAGCTAACTAAATGCGAGTATTATACGGCGATGTCGCATTCACAAAATATTTTTGTCCATTCCTTGTTTTTTATGTTTTTATGGGACTAAATACATTGCATTTTGATTTAATTGTATTGATTCAATGTATCAATAATGTTTATTACATGAATTTTTACGTTTTCGAAAATAACTCATTCTGAATTAAGTCAAACAGTTTTAATATAGATTGAATATAAGGGTGCATAAAAATGAAATTATAATTAATGTATTGCTTTGTAAATATCCGTTCTTTTTTTTGTTTGGCGCCAAAATATACGTAATGTTTTTCTAAACGGGAGTCGTGATTTTTACACTTTTTTGTCTGTTCTTCGATATTATTATTGATTTATATTAAACCATGTATTTAGTCCCCGTATTTCGAATATCGAATCTTGTAAATAAAAAAAAAATGAATTGTAAAATATTATTCCCTCGTTATATCTGTATATTATGTTGTTATATAGATTTTATTTATTCCAATTGTGTACTTTCCATTTGTAAATATTAATTTGTAAGCGCGCAACATTTTCCTTTTTCAAAATATTGTTTTTTTTTCGAAGCCGAATTTATTTATCGAAAGTGTTGTGTTGTTAGATGGCGGGAAATCATTACGCGGCTGGCACGCGATGAAATATTTTTTTTAACTCACTGTTTCTTGACACATAGATTATATTAGAGAAATTTAGGTTATTATTGGTGACAACGTTTATAATTTGTATGTATTTTTAAAAATGTTAACGTACGTTGCTTTCGCAATTATCTTGTTTGAGACTATGTTTTATAAATTGTTCGAATTTTGCTTTATACTTTTAAAATTTCATTAAATTATAAATTTAGTACATATTTTATTAAAGCCTGTTAATGTTATATTATTGTACATTTTTGTTTAATTTGAGCGTTTGTAATTATTATTTAAAGAAGACTTATCCGCGTCATAAAGGACAGTAAATAAACAGTGAGTTATGTCTGATGTCCGCCATTCAACAAATAATAATTTATTTTAAGTTTATTGCCATAAGAATAGTTAGTTCGTTATAATAATTGTAAATAATATTTTAATAAATTCCAATTCTAATGTTTTTGTTTGTTTTATTTTGTATGTTATTTAACGCAAAATTGCTTATAGAAATAAATACTCCTTAAGCAAATATTTAAAGGGTTGATGGTGAAATAAAACTGTACATATGTAACAATGCAAATGTTATCAAAATTGGTTTATTAAAATCGTACTTAGTTGTGCTATAATTATAATTGACTAGCTGCGCCCCGCGGTTTCACCCGCGTAAGTCCGTATCCCTTAGGAATATCGCGATAAAAAGTTGCCTATATGTTATTCCAGTTGTCCAGCTGTCTACGTACCAAATTTCATTGCGATCGGTTCAGTAGTT